>NC_063238.1:45542751-45592555 GCF_020740725.1 Corvus hawaiiensis | reverse complement strand
CACCAAGAGGACATTGGGGCCACCGAGGGGACTTTGGGGCCACTGAGGGGACTTTGGGGCAACCAAGAGGACTTCAGGGCCACCGAGAGGACATTGGGGCCACCAAGAGGACATTGGGGCCAGTGAGGGGACTTTGGGGCCACCAAGAGGACATTGGGGCCACCGAGGGGACATTGGGGGCCACCGAGAGGACTTTGGGGCCGCTGCGAGGACATTGGGGCCACCAAGAGGACTTTGGGGCCACCGAGGGGACATTGGGGCCACCGAGGGGACTTTGGGGCCACTGAGGGGACTTTGGGGCCACCGAGGGGACATTGGGGCCACCGAGAGGACATTGGGGCCACCGAGGGGACTTTGGGGCCACTGAGGGGACTTTGGGGCCACCGAGAGGACTTTGTGGCCACCGTGGCGGCCCCGGTGCCAGCCCCGTGCCCGTGCCCAGGTCCCTGGCCCGCTGTCCCTCCCTGGTGGCCCTGGAGCTCTCGGCCAATCCCGGGATCGGCGCCGGATCCCTGCGGATCCTTCTGGAAGCGCTGGAGAAGCGGAGCCGGGGTTTGGAATTCCTGAGCCTGGCAGGTGGGAATGGGGGTGGGGGAGGGGTGGGGGGCACCTCCCTGTGACGTCATCGGCGTCACCTCCTCCCCCCCCCCCCCCGGAATTCCCAAAATTCCCGGAATTCCCGCAGGATGCGGAGTTCGGGAGCTGGATGAAGCCACGTGGAGCCGGAGCACCGCGCAAATCCGGGATTTGCGGCTGCCCGGGAGGCGCCTCTGGAAGGGACCCTGAGGGGTAACTGGGAGCGACTGGTTTGGACTGGGAGGTTCCCAGTTTGATCCAGGAGTTCCCAGTTTGATCTAATAAATCCCAGTTTGATCCAGGGGCTCCCAGTTTGATCCAATAAATCCCAGTTGGATTCAGCGGCTCTGGAAAATCCAGGATGGGATTTGCGGCTCTCCCTGAGGGACTGGGAGGGACTGGTTTGGACTGGGAGGTTCCCAGTTTGATCCAGGAGCTCCCAGTTTGATCCAGGGGCTCCCAGTTCAATCCAACAAATCCCAGTCTGATCCAGCGGCTCTGGAAAATCCGGGATTTGCGACTCTCCGGGAGGGACTGGTTTGGACTGGGAGGTTCCCAGTTTGATCCAGGAGCTCCCAGTTCGATCCAGGAGTTCCCAGTTTGATCCAGGGGCTCCCAGTTCAATCCAACAAATCCCAGTCTGATCCAGCGGCTCTGGAAAATCCGGGATTTGCGACTCTCCGGGAGGGACTGGTTTGGACTGGGAGGTTCCCAGTTTGATCCAGGAGTTCCCAGTTCGATCCAATAAATCCCAGTTTGATCCAGGAGCTCCCAGTTTGATCCAATAAATCCCAGTTTGATCCAGCAGCTCCGGAAAATCCAGGACGGGATTTGCGGCTCTCCAAGCGCCACCTCTGGAAGAGCCCCAGAGGGACTGGTTTGGACTGGTTTGAACTGGGAGGTTCCCAGTTTGATCCAGGAGTTCCCAGTTTGATCCAAGGGCTCCCAGTTGGATCCAATAAATCCCAGTCGGATCCAGCGGCTCCGGAAAATCCAGGACGGGATTTGCGGCTCTCCAAGCGCCACCTCTGGAAGAGCCCCTGAGGGGACTGGGAGGGACTGGTTTGAACTGGGAGGGACTGGGAGGTTCCCAGTTTGATCCAGGAGTTCCCAGTTGGATCCAATAAATCCCAGTTTGATCCAGGAGCTCCCAGTTTGATCCAATAAATCCCAGTTGGATCCAGCGGGTCCGGAAAATCCAGGACGGGATTTGCGGCTCTCCGTGAGGGACTGGGAGGGACTGGTTTGAACTGGGAGGGACTGGGAGGTTCCCAGTTTGATCCAGGAGTTCCCAGTTGGATCCAATAAATCCCAGTTTGATCCAGCGAGTCTGGAAAATCCAGGATTTGCGGCTCTCCGTGAGGGACTGGGAGGGACTGGTTTGAACTGGGAGGGACTGGGAGGTTCCCAGTTTGATCCAGGAGTTCCCAGTTTGATCCAGGGGTTCCCAGTTGGATCCAGGAGGTTCCCAGTTCGATCCAACAAATCCCAGTTGGATCCAGCGGCTCTGGAAAATCCGGGATTTGCGGCTCTCCCTGAGGGACTGGGAGCTACTGGGAGGGACTGATGTGAACTGGGAGGGACTGGGAGGTTCCCAGTTTGATCCAGGGGCTCCCAGTTTGATCCAACAAATCCCAGTTGGATCCAGCGGCTCCGGAAAATCCGGGATTTGCGGCTCTCCGTGAGGGACTGGGAGGGACTGGTTTAAACTGGGAGGGAATGGGAGGTTCCCAGTTTGATCCAGGAGTTCCCAGTTTGATCCGGGGGCTCCCAGTTTGACCCAGCAGCTTCCAGTTCGATCCAACAAATCCCAGTTGGATCCAGCGGCTCTGGAAAATCTGGGATTTGCGGCTCTCCCTGAGGGACTGGGAGGGACTGGTGTGAACTGGGAGGGACTGGTTTGAACTGGGAATAGCTCCCAGTTTGATCCAGTAAATCCCAGTTTGATCCAGGATTTTGGTGATTTTTGGGATTCAGCGCTTCCCATTTATTATCCCAAACTTCCAGCGCTCCCAGTCCAAACTGGTCTGAACTGGTTTGAACTGGTCTGGATTGGTCTGGACTGGTCTGAACTGGTTTGAACTGGGAATGGCTCCCAGTTTGATCCAGTAAATCCCAGTTTGATCCAGGATTTCGGTGATTTTTGGGATCCAGCGCTTCCCATTTATTATCCCGAGGATCCAAACTGGTCTGAACTGGTGTGAACTGGTGTGAACTGGTCTGAACTGGGATTGGCTCCCAGTTTGATCCAGTTTGATCCAGGATTTCAATGATTTTTGGGATCCAGCGCTTCCCATTTATTATCCCGAGGATCCAAACTGGTCTGGACTGGTGTGAACTGGTCTGGACTGGTCTGAACTGGTCTGAACTGGTCTGAACTGGGACTGGCTCCCAGTTTGATCCAACAAATCCCAGTTTGATCCAGGATTTTGGTGATTTTTGGGATCCAGCACTTCCCATTTATTATCCCAAACTTCCAGCGCTCCCAGTCCAAACTGGTCTGAACTGGTCTGAACTGGTCCGAATTGGTTTGAACTGGGAATGGATCCCAGTTTGATCCAGTTTGATCCAGGATTTCAGTGATTTTGGGGATCCAGGGCTTCCCATTTATTATCCCAAGGATCCAAACTGGTCTGAACTGGTTTGAACCGGTCTGAGCTGGTCTGAACTGGTGTGAACTGGGAATGGCTCCCTGTTTGATCCAGTAAATCCCAGTTTGATCCAACAAATCCCAGTCTGATCCAGGATTTCGGTGATTTTGGGGATCCCAAACTTCCCGTTTATTATCCCAAGGACCCAAACTGGTCTGGACTGGTCCGAACTGGTTTAACTGGGATTGGCTCCCAGTTTGATCCAGTAAATCCCAGTTTGATCCAGGATTGCGGTGATTTTTGGGATCCAGCGCTTCCCATTAATTATCCCAAACTTCCAGCGCTCCCAGTTCGAACTGGTCTGGACTGGTCTAGACTGGTCTGGACCGGTCTGAACTGGTTTGAACCGGTCTGAGCTGGTCTGAACTGGTGTGAACTGGGAACGGCTCCCAGTTTGATCCAGTAAATCCCAGTTTGATCCAGGATTTCGGTGATTTTTGGGATCCAGCACTTCCCATTTATTGTCCCAAACTTCCAGCGCTCCCAGTTCGAACTGGTCTGAACTGGTGTGAACTGGTCCGAACTGGTTTGAACTGGGAATGGCTCCCAGTTTGATCCAGGTTGATCCAGGATTTTGGTGATTTTGGGGATTCAGCGCTTCCCATTTATTATCCCAAGGATCCAAACTGGTCTGAACTGGTTTGAACCGGTCTGAGCTGGTCTGAACTGGTGTGAACTGGGAATGGCTCCCTGTTTGATCCAGTAAATCCCAGTTTGATCCAACAAATCCCAGTCTGATCCAGGATTTCGGTGATTTTGGGGATCCCAAACTTCCCGTTTATTATCCCAAGGACCCAAACTGGTCTGGACTGGTCCGAACTGGTTTAACTGGGATTGGCTCCCTGTTTGATCCAGTAAATCCCAGTTTGATCCAGGATTTCGGTGATTTTTGGGATTCAGCGCTTCCCATTTATTATCCCAAACTTCCAGCGCTCCCAGTCCAAACTGGTCTGAACTAGTCTGAACTGGTTTGAACTGGGAATGGATCCCAGTTTGATCCAGTAAATCCCAGTTTGATCCAGGATTTTGGTGATTTTTGGGATCCAGCACTTCCCATTTATTATCCCAAACTTCCAGCGCTCCCAGTCCAAACTGGTCTGAACTAGTCTGAACTGGTCCGAATTGGTTTGAACTGGGAATGGATCCAGTTTGATCCAGGTTGATCCAGGATTTTGGTGATTTTGGGGATCCAGCGCTTCCCATTTATTATCCCAAGGATCCAAACTGGTCTGAACTGGTTTGAACCGGTCTGAGCTGGTCTGAACTGGTGTGAACTGGGAACGGCTCCCAGTTTGATCCAGTAAATCCCAGTTTGATCCAGGATTTTGGTGATTTTTGGGATCCAGCACTTCCCATTTATTATCCCAAACTTCCAGCGCTCCCAGTTCGAACTGGTCTGGACTGGTCTAGACTGGTCTGGACCGGTCTGAACTGGTTTGAACCGGTCTGAGCTGGTCTGAACTGGTGTGAACTGGGATTGGCTCCCAGTTTGATCCAACAAATCCCAGGGATCCAGCACTTCCCATTTATTATCCCAAACTTCCAGCGCTCCCAGTTCGAACTGGTCTGGACTGGTCTAGACTGGTCTGGACCGGTCTGAACTGGTTTTGAACCGGTCTGAGCTGGTCTGAACTGGTGTGAACTGGGATTGGCTCCCAGTTTGATCCAACAAATCCCAGGGATCCAGCACTTCCCATTTATTATCCCAAACTTCCAGCGCTCCCAGTCCAAACTGGTCTGAACTGGTTTGAACTGGTCTGGACTGGTCTGAACTGGTTTGAACCGGTCTGGACTGGGCTGACCTGGTTTGAACTGGGAATGGCTCCCCAGTTTGATCCAGTAAATCCCAGTTTGATCCAGGATTGCGGTGATTTTTGGGATCCAGCTCTTCCCATTTATTATCCCAAACTTCCAGCGCTCCCAGTTCGAACTGGTCTGGACTGGTCTAGACTGGTCTGGACCGGTCTGAACTGGTTTGAACCGGTCTGAGCTGGTCTGAACTGGTGTGAACTGGGAACGGCTCCCAGTTTGATCCAGTAAATCCCAGTTTGATCCAGGATTTTGGTGATTTTTGGGATCCAGCGCTTCCCATTTATTATCCCAAACTTCCAGCGCTCCCAGTCCAAACTGGTCTGAACTGGTCCGAACTGGTTTGAACTGGGAATGGATCCCAGTTTGATCCAGGTTGATCCAGGATTTTGGTGATTTTGGGGATTCAGCGCTTCCCATTTATTATCCCAAGGATCCAAACTGGTCTGAACTGGTCTGAACTCGTGTGAACTGGTCTGAACTGGTGTGAACTGGGAATGGCTCCTAGTTTGATCCAGTAAATCCCAGTTTGATCCAACAAATCCCAGTCTGATCCAGGATTTCGGTGATTTTGGGGATCCCAAACTTCCCGTTTATTATCCCAAGGACCCAAACTGGTCTGGACTGGTCCGAACTGGTTTGAACTGGGATTGGCTCCCAGTTTGATCCAGTAAATCCCAGTTTGATCCAGGATTTCGGTGATTTTTGGGATCCAGCGCTTCCCATTTATTATCCCAAACTTCCAGCGCTCCCAGTTCGAACTGGTCTGGACTGGTCTAGACTGGTCTGGACCGGTCTGAACTGGTTTGAACCGGTCTGAGCTGGTCTGAACTGGTGTGAACTGGGATTGGCTCCCAGTTTGATCCAACAAATCCCAGGGATCCAGCACTTCCCATTTATTATCCCAAACTTCCAGCGCTCCCAGTTCGAACTGGTCTGGACTGGTCTAGACTGGTCTGGACCGGTCTGAACTGGTTTGAACCGGTCTGAGCTGGTCTGAACTGGTGTGAACTGGGATTGGCTCCCAGTTTGATCCAACAAATCCCAGGGATCCAGCACTTCCCATTTATTATCCCAAACTTCCAGCGCTCCCAGTCCAAACTGGTCTGAACTGGTTTGAACTGGTCTGGACTGGTCTGAACTGGTTTGAACCGGTCTGGACTGGGCTGACCTGGTTTGAACTGGGAATGGCTCCCAGTTTGATCCAGTAAATCCCAGTTTGATCCAGGATTGCGGTGATTTTTGGGATCCAGCTCTTCCCATTTATTATCCCAAACTTCCAGCGCTCCCAGTTCGAACTGGTCTGGACTGGTCTAGACTGGTCTGGACCGGTCTGAACTGGTTTGAACCGGTCTGAGCTGGTCTGAACTGGTGTGAACTGGGAACGGCTCCCAGTTTGATCCAGTAAATCCCAGTTTGATCCAGGATTTTGGTGATTTTTGGGATCCAGCGCTTCCCATTTATTATCCCAAACTTCCAGCGCTCCCAGTCCAAACTGGTCTGAACTGGTCCGAACTGGTTTGAACTGGGAATGGATCCCAGTTTGATCCAGGTTGATCCAGGATTTTGGTGATTTTGGGGATTCAGCGCTTCCCATTTATTATCCCAAGGATCCAAACTGGTCTGAACTGGTCTGAACTCGTGTGAACTGGTCTGAACTGGTGTGAACTGGGAATGGCTCCTAGTTTGATCCAGTAAATCCCAGTTTGATCCAACAAATCCCAGTCTGATCCAGGATTTCGGTGATTTTGGGGATCCCAAACTTCCCGTTTATTATCCCAAGGACCCAAACTGGTCTGGACTGGTCCGAACTGGTTTGAACTGGGATTGGCTCCCAGTTTGATCCAGTAAATCCCAGTTTGATCCAGGATTTCGGTGATTTTTGGGATCCAGCGCTTCCCATTTATTATCCCAAACTTCCAGCGCTCCCAGTTCGAACTGGTCTGGACTGGTCTAGACTGGTCTGGACCGGTCTGAACTGGTTTGAACCGGTCTGAGCTGGTCTGAACTGGTGTGAACTGGGAACGGCTCCCAGTTTGATCCAGTAAATCCCAGTCTGATCCAGGATTTCGGTGATTTTTGGGATCCAGCGCTTCCCATTTATTGTCCCAAACTTCCCGCGCTCCCAGTTCGAACTGGTCTGAACTGGTTGTGAACTGGTCCGAACTGGTTTGAACTGGGAATGGATCCCAGTTTGATCCAGGTTGATCCAGGATTTTGGTGATTTTGGGGATTCAGCGCTTCCCATTTATTATCCCAAGGATCCAAATTGATCTGAACTGGTCCAAACTGGTCCGAACTGCTCCGAACCGGTCCGAACCGGTCCGAACTGGTCTCAGGCGTGCAGGAAGCGGTTGAAGGCGTTGTAGGCCGACTCGAGGTCGAAGAGCATCTGCCGCACCTGGGAATCGTCCAACTCATCCGAGGCCGACATCGCGCTCAGGGTCTGGAGCCTGCGGAATTCCCGAGGGAAAATTCCAAGCCCAAAAAAAAACCGGGGAACGGCTCCGGAATCACCGGAATTCTCCGGAATCGCCGGAATTCTCCGGAATTGCCGGGGATTTGGGGGATTTCGGAGCTCACCATTGGTTCACCTTCTGGCGGCCCTCGAAGTCGGGCGGCAGCGAACTCATGCGGGTCATGGTCTCCATCAGCTCCCGCAGATCCGGCTGGATCTGGGGAATTCGGGCCATTTGGGGGATTTTGGAGGATTTTTGGGGAATTTTGGGGATTTTTGGAGAATTTGGGGGATTTTCTTTGGATTTTTTTTGGATTTTTTTGGAATTTTGGGGGTTTTTGGGGGGATTTTTTTGGGGATTTTTTTGGATTTTTTTGGATTTTTTTGGGATTTTTTGGGGATTTTTTGGGATTTTTTGGGGGATTTTTTGGGGATTTTTGGGGATTTTTTGGGGAATTTTGGGGATTCTTTTGGGAATTTTTGGGGATTTTTTTGGAATTTTGGGGATTTTTTGGGATTTTTTGGGGAATTTTGGGGATTTTTGGGGGATTTTTTTTTGATTTTTGGGAATTTGGGGGATTTTTTGGGAATTTTTGGGGATTTTTTGGGAATTTTGGGGATTTTTTGGGATTTTATGGGGATTTTTGGGGGAATTTGGGGGATTTTTGGGGATTTTTTGTGAATTTTTGGAAAATTGTGGGGATTTTTTGAGATTTTTTTGAGATTTTTCGGGATTTTTTGGGGATTTTTGGGAATTTTTTGGGATTTGTGGGGGATTTTTGCAGAATTTTGTGGATTTTTTTGGGGAATTTTGGGGAATTTTGGGAATTTTTGGGGATTTTGGGGGGATTTTTGGAGAATTTCTGGGGAATTTCTGGGGAATTTTTTGGGGAATTTTTTTTTATTTTTGGGGGATTTTTTGGGGAATTTTGGGGAATTTTTTAGGGATTTTGGGGGAATTTTGGGGATTTTTCAAGAATTTTTCAGGGAATTTTGGGAATTTTCTGGGAAATTTTTGGGGAAGTTTTGGAAATTTGGGAGGAATTTTTGGGATTTTGGAGGATTTTTTGGGGAATTTTTGGGGGGGAATTTTGGGGATTTTTGGGGAATTTTGGGGGAATTTTGGGGAATTTTGGGGAATTTGGGGGGATTTTTTGGGAATTTTTAGAGAATTTTGGGGAATTTTTGGAGAATTTTTGGGGAATTTTGGGGTGAAATTGAGGAAGTTGGGAGTGAAATTTGGGGGGATTTGGGATTCTGGGAATGGGGAATTTTGGGATGGAATTGGGGGATTTGGGAATTCTGGGATTGGGGAATTTGGGATTCTGGGAATGGGGGATTTGGGGATTCTGGGATTGGGGGATTTGGGAATGGAATTTGGGAATTCCGGGATTGGGGAATTATGGGATGGAATTGGGGATTTTGGGGATGAAATTTTGGGGACTTTGGGATGCCAGGAATGGGGGATTTGGGAATTCTGGGAATGGGGGATTGGGGGATTGGGGAATTCTGGAATTGGGGAATTTTGGGAATTCTGGGATTGGGGAATTGGGGAATTCTGGGAATGGGGGATTTTGGGAATTTTGGGAATTCTAGGATTGGGGAATTGGGGAATTCTGGGATTGGGGAATTGGGGAATTCTGGGAATGGGGGATTTTGGGAATTCTGGGAATGGGGGATTTGGGAATTTGGGGAATTCTAGGATTGGGGAATTGGGGAATTCTGGGATTGGGGAATTGGGGAATTCTGGGAATTCTGGGATTGGGGGATTGGGGAATTCTGGAATTGGGGAATTTTGGGAATTCTGGGATTGGGGAATTGGGGAATTCTGGGAATGGGGGATTTTGGGAATTTTGGGAATTCTAGGATTGGGGAATTGGGGAATTCTGGGATTGGGGAATTGGGGAATTCTGGGAATGGGGGATTGGGGGATTGGGGAATTCTGGAATTGGGGAATTTTGGGAATTCTGGGATTGGGGAATTGGGGAATTCTGGGAATGGGGGATTTTGGGAATTCTGGGAATGGGGGATTTGGGAATTTTGGGAATTCTAGGATTGGGGAATTGGGGAATTCTGGGAATTCTGGGATTGGGGGATTGGGGAATTCTGGAATTGGGGAATTTTGGGAATTCTGGGATTGGGGAATTGGGGAATTCTGGGAATGGGGGATTTTGGGAATTTTGGGAATTCTGGGATTGGGGAATTGGGGAATTCTGGGATTGGGGAATTGGGGAATTCTGGGAATTCTAGGATTGGGGAATTCTGGGAATTCTGGGATTGGGGAATTGGGGAATTCTGGGATTTGGGAATTCCCAATCCCCAATCCCGCTCCCACCTCGTCCATGGCGCGGATCTCCAGCCGCAGTTTGTCCATCACCGTGATGAAAAGCTGCCGGAATTCCAACGGAAATTTGGGATCAGCCCCATCACCCACAGCCCCAAAAATCCCCAAATTTCCCCCAAAAATTAAAAAAAAAAAAAAAAAAAATTAAAATCCAAAAAAATCCAACTCCCCCCAAAAAATCCTAAAAAAAGCAAGGAATTTGTGTCCAAAAATCCCCGCCCAAAAAAATCCCCCAAAAATCCCCCCAAAAAACCATAAAAAATTCCAAAAAATCCGAAAGACAAAGAAAAAGGGGAATGAAAATAAATTCCAACAAATGCCCTGAAAAGTTGGGAAAAAAAAATCCCCAAAAATCCCCGGAATTCCTGCGGTTTGTACGGAGAAGGTTCTGGAAATGCGGCAGTTGAGGTTCCCAAAATATTCCCAAAACACCCATAAAAAATTCCAAAAAATTCCCCAAAAACCCCATAAAAAATTCCAAAAATATTCCCCAAAAAGCCCATTAAAAATTCCAAAAAAATTCCCCCCCAAACCCCATTAAAAATCCCCAAAAAATGACCCAAAAAACCATAAAAAATTCCAAAAACACCCCCCTAAAAACCCTTAAAAAATTCCAAAAAATTTCCCAAGAGATCCATTAAAAATTTTTAAAAATTCCCAAAAAACCCACTAAAAATTCCAAAAAAATCCCCCCAAAACCCCATTAAAAATTTAAAAAATATTCCCCAACAAACCCACAAAAAATCCAAAAAATTCCCCAAAACATCCATTAAAAACTCCAAAAAAATCCCCAAAAACCCCCAAAAAATTCCAAAAAATTCCAAAAAAACCCCATTCAAAATTCCAAAAACTTTCCCCCAAAACCCCATTTAAAAATTCACAAAAAATTACCTAAAAAAAATTTAAAAGTCAAAAAAATTTTCCAAAACATTTCCCTAAAGGCCATAAAAAATCCCAAAAAAACTCCCCAAAACCCCATAAAAAATCCCAAAAAATCTCCCAAAAAAACCCATTCAAAATTCCAAAAAAATTCCCCAAAAACCCCAAGAAAAAATCCAAAAAAATTACCTAAAATAACCATTAAAAATTCCAAAAAACTTTCCAAAAAATTTCCCAAAAACCCCATTAAAAGTTCCAAAAAAATTCCCCCAAAACCCCATTAAAAGTTCCAAAAAAATTCCCCCAAAACCCCATTAAAAATTCCAAAAATTTCCCAAAAAACCCATTAAAAATTCCCAAAAAATCCCCCCAAAACCGCATTAAATTTTTTTTTAAACTCCCCAAAAAAACCCTTAAATTTTCCAAAAAATTTCCCAAAAACCCCATGAAAAAATCCAAAAAAATCCCAAAAAAACCCATTAAAAATCCCAAAAAAATTTCCCAAAACATTTCCCAAAAACCCCATAAAAAAATCCCAAAAAAATTCCCAAAAACCCCACAAAAATTCCCCAAAAAATCCCCAAAAAAACCCATTAAAAATCCAACAAAAACCCCCCAAAAACTCCATTCCAAAACTCTCCCAAAAACCCCTCAAACTTTTCCAACAACCCTTCCCAAAAATTCCCCCCCGGTGCCCCCGAGGCGGCGGAATTCCCGAGAATTCCCGGATTTCTCCGGCGGCTCCGTACGGAGACGATGTCGGCGATGCAGCGGTTCAGGTTCCCTTTGTCGTCCTTGATGGTGATTGGCCGATCCTCCCGGATGCGCTCCATGGCCAGGGGACAATCCAGCTGTGCATTCCCAAATTCCCAGATTTTTCCAGGCCCGGATTCCCAGAGATTCCCTTAAAAAATCCCCGTAAAAATCCCCGCAAAATTCCCCCAAAAATCCCGCAAAAATCCCTGCAAAATTCCCACAAAAATCGTCCTCAAAAATCCAAAATTCCTCCCAAAAAACCTCAATTTCTGCCCAAAATTCTCCATTCCCAAATTCCCCATTCCCAGATTTCCCAACGTTCCAGTCTCGGATTCCCAGAGATTCCCGCAAAAATCCCCCCAAAATTCCCCTCAAAAATCCAAAATTCCACCGAAAATCCCCCAAAAATCCCCAATTTCAGCTGCAAATTCTCCATTCCCAAATTCCCCATTCCCAGATTTCCCAATGTTCCAGTCCCGGATTCCCAGAAATTCCCTCAAAAATCTCCCCAAAATTCCCCTCAAAAATCAAAAATTATCCCCAAAATTCCCCCCAAAAATCTTCAATTTCTACCCCAAATTCTCCATTCCCAAATTTCCCAACGTTCCAGTCCCGGATTCCCAGAAATTCCCACAAAAATCTCCCCAAAATCCCTGCAAAATTCCACCCAAAATTCCCCTCAAAAATCCAAAAATCCCCCCAAAAATCCCCCCAAAAATCCCCAGTTTCATCCCCAAATTCTCCCTTCCCAGATTTCCCAATGTTCCAGTCCCGGATTCCCAGAAATTCCGGCAAAAATCCCCCCAAAATTCCCCCAAAATTCCCCTCAAAAATCCAAAAATCCCCCCAAAATCCCCAGTTTCATTCCCAAATTCCCCATTTTCAGCCCCAAATTCCCAATCCCGAAACCCCAAACCCCCCAAATTCCCAATCCCAAAATCCCAAACCCCCCAAATTCCCAATCCCAAAACCCCAAACTCCTCAAATTCCCAATCCCAAAACCCCAAACCCCCCAAATTCCCAATCCCGGAATCCCAAACTCCCCCTAAATTCCACCCCAAACCCCCCAAATTCCCAATCCCAAAATCCCAAACTCCTCAAATTCCCAATCCCAAAACCCCAAACCCCCCAAATTCCCAATCCCAAAATCCCAAACCCCCCAAATTCCCAATCCCAAAATCCCAAACTCCTCAAATTCCCAATCCCGAAATCCCAAACCCTCCAAATTCCCAATCCCGGAATCCCAAACTCCCCCTAAATTCCACCCCAAACCCCCCAAATTCCCAATCCCAAAATCCCAAACTCCTCAAATTCCCAATCCCAAAACCCCAAACCCCCCAAATTCCCAATCCCGGAACTCCAAACTCCCCTAAATTCCACCCCAAACCCCCCAAATTCCCAATCCCAAAACCCCAAACTCCCCAAATTCCCCGATTTCACCCCAAAATCCCGGGATTCCCACCCGGAACTTGCGGCAGAAGTCGTCGATGGAGGCGATCTCGGCGCCCTGCACCTGCTCCCCAAATCCCTCCTTCCCCACTTCCCCAACCCCCCAAATTCCACCCCAAACCCCCCAAATTCCCAATCCCAAAATCCCAAACCCCCCAAATTCCCAATCCCAAAATCCCAAACTCCTCAAATTCCCAATCCCGAAATCCCAAACCCCCCAAATTCCCAATCCCGGAATCCCAAACTCCCCCTAAATTCCACCCCAAACCCCCCAAATTCCCAATCCCAAAATCCCAAACTCCTCAAATTCCCAATCCCGAAATCCCAAACCCCCCAAATTCCCAATCCCGGAATCCCAAACTCCCCCTAAATTCCACCCCAAACCCCCAAAATTCCCAATCCCAAAATCCCAAACTCCTCAAATTCCCAATCCCAAAACCCCAAACCCCCCAAATTCCCAATCCCAAAATCCCAAACCCCCCAAATTCCCAATCCCGGAACTCCAAACTCCCCCTAAATTCCACCCCAAACCCCCCAAATTCCACAATTTCCTCCCCCAAATCCCACCCCTGACACCCCAAACTCCCCAAATTCCCCGATTTCACCCCAAAATCCCGGGATTCCCACCCGGAACTTGCGGCAGAAGTCGTCGATGGAGGCGATCTCGGCGCCCTGCACCTGCTCCCCAAATCCCTCCTTCCCCACTTCCCCAACCCCCCAAATCCCACCCCAAACCCCCCAAATTCCCAATCCCAAAATCCCAAACTCCTCAAATTCCCAATCCCAAAATCCCAAACCCCCCAAATTCCCAATCCCAAAATCCCAAACTCCCCCTAAATTCCACCCCAAACTCCTCAAATTCCCAATCCCGGAACTCCAAACTCCCCCTAAATCCCACCCCAAACCCCCCAAATTCCCAATCCCAAAACCCCAAACTCCCCAAATTCCCCGATTTGACCCCAAAATCCCGGGATTCCCACCCGGAACTTGCGGCAGAAGTCGTCGATGGAGGCGATCTCGGCGCCCTGCACCTGCTCCCCAAATCCCTCCTTCCCCACTTCCCCAACCCCCCAAATCCCACCCCAAACCCCCCAAATTCCCAATCCCAAAATCCCAAACCCCCCAAATTCCCAATCCCAAAATCCCAAACTCCTCAAATTCCCAATCCCGAAATCCCAAACCCCCCAAATTCCCAATCCCGGAATCCCAAACTCCCCCTAAATTCCACCCCAAACCCCCCAAATTCCCAATCCCGGAATCCCAAACTCCCCCTAAATTCCACCTCAAACCTCCCAAATTCCCAATCCCAAAATCCCAAACTCCTCAAATTCCCAATCCCAAAACCCCAAACCCCCCAAATTCCCAATCCCGGAACTCCAAACTCCCCCTAAATTCCACCCCAAACCCCCCAAATTCCCAATCCCAAAACCCCAAACCCCCCAAATTCCCAATCCCGGAACTCCAAACTCCCCCTAAATTCCACCCCAAACCCCCCAAATTCCCAATCCCAAAACCCCAAACCCCCCAAATTCCCAATCCCGGAACTCCAAACTCCCCCTAAATCCCACCCCAAACCCCCCAAATTCCCAATCCCAAAATCCCAAACTCCCCAAATTCCCCGATTTGACCCCAAAATCCCGGGATTCCCACCCGGAACTTGCGGCAGAAGTCGTCGATGGAGGCGATCTCGGCGCCCTGCACCTGCTCCCCAAATCCCTCCTTCCCCACTTCCCAAACCCCCCAAATCCCACCCCAAACCCCCCAAATTCCCAATCCCAAAATCCCAAACTCCCCAAATTCCCCGATTTCAACCCAAAATCCCGGGATTCCCACCCGGAACTTGCGGCAGAAGTCGTCGATGGAGGCGATCTCGGCGCCCTGCACCTGCTCCCCAAATCCCTCCTTCCCCACTTCCCCAACCCCCCAAATCCCACCCCAAACCCCCCAAATTCCCAATCCCAAAATCCCAAACCCCCCAAATTCCCAATCCCAAAATCCCAAACTCCTCAAATTCCCAATCCCAAAATCCCAAACCCCCCAAATTCCCAATCCCGAAACCCCAAACTCCCCAAATTCCCCGATTTCACCCCAAAATCCCGGGATTCCCACCCGGAACTTGCGGCAGAAGTCGTCGATGGAGGCGATCTCGGCGCCCTGCACCTGCTTCAGCGCCGCCTTGAACTGCACCAGCAGCCGCGAGCACGCCGCCGTGTACCTGCGGGGGTTTTTCGGGAATTCCCGGCGGTTTTTCGGGAATTTTCCGGGAATTCCGGGTTTTTTAAAGGTCTCGGGGATGGGGGGGTTTTTTTGGGGAATTTTCGGGGGGGACGCACTCACTCGTTGGGGGACACGCAGTCCTTGATGTACGCCTTCTCCAGCGCCTGCAGCGTCTTCACCACCGCAAAGAGCTCGGCCATGTTGTCGTACCTGCGGGAAGGGGGGACTGGGAGGGACTGGGAGGGACTGGGATGGGGTAATGGGGTACTGGGATGGACTGGGAGGGGACTGGGAGGGACTGGGATGGACTGGGAGGGGACTGGGAGGGGACTGGGAGGGGATTGGGATGGGGTAATTGGATACTGGGAGGGACTGGGAGGGGACTGGGAGGGGATTGGGAGGGACTGGGAGGGACTGGGAGGGGATTGGGAGGGACTGGGAGAGACTGGGATGGGGTAATTGGATACTGGGAGGGGATTGGGATGGGGTAATTGGATACTGGGAGGGACTGGGAGGGGACTGGGAGGGGATTGGGAGGGACTGGGAGGGACTGGGAGGGGATTGGGAGGGACTGGGAGGGACTGGGATGGGGTAATTGGATACTGGGAGGGGATTGGGATGGACTGGGAGGGATTGGGAGGGGACTGGGAGGGATTGGGAGGGGACTGGGAGGGACTGGGAGGGGACTGGGAGGGGTTGGGAGGGACTGGGAGGGGATTGGGAGGGACTGGGAGGGACTGGGAGGGGTTGGGAGGGGATTGGGAGGGACTGGGAGGGGATTGGGATGGGGTAATTGGATACTGGGAGGGGATTGGGATGGACTGGGAGGGATTGGGAGGGGACTGGGAGGGATTGGGAGGGGACTGGGAGGGACTGGGAGGCACTGGGAGGGGATTGGGAGGGACTGGGAGGGACTGGGATGGGGTAATTGGATACTGGGAGGGACTGGGAGGGGATTGGGAGGGACTGGGAGGGATTGGGAGGGGACTGGGAGGGACTGGGAGGGGACTGGGAGGGGTTGGGAGGGACTGGGAGGGGATTGGGAGGGACTGGGAGGGACTGGGATGGGGTAATTGGATACTGGGAGGGACTGGGAGGGGATTGGGAGGGGATTGGGATGGGGTAATGGGGTACTGGGATGGACTGGGAGAGACTGGGAGGGACTGGGAGGGGATTGGGATGGGGTAAATGGATACTGGAATGGACTGGGAGGGAATGGGATGGACTGGGAGGGACTGGGAGGGACTGGAAGGGGATTGGGATGGATTGGGAGGGACTAGGAGGGGACTGGGAGGGACTGGGAGGGGGTAATCGGATACTGGGAGGGACTGGGAGGGGATTGGGAGGGACTGGGAGGGACTGGGAGGGACTAGGAGGAACTGGGAGAGGGTAATTGGATACTGGGATGGACTGGGAGGGGATTGGGAGGGGATTGGGAGGGACTGGGAAGGACTGGGAGGGACTGGGAAGGACTGGGATGGACTGGGAGGGGGACTGGGAGGGACACTGGACCTCCCGACCCCAAACCCCTCTGACCCCAAACCCCTCTGACCCCAAATCCCCCTGACCCCAAATCCCCCTGCAGCCCCAAATCCCCCTGACCCCAAACCCCTCTGACCCCAAACCCCTCTGACCCCAAACCCCTCTGACCCCAAATCCCCCTGACCCCAAACCCCTCTGACCCCAAATCCCTCTGACCCCAAATCCCCCTGACCCCAAATCCCTCTGACCCCAAACCCCTCTGACCCCAAATCCCTCTGACCCCAAATCCCCCTGCAGCCCCAAATCCCCCTGACCCCAAATCCCCCTGACCCCAAACCCCTCTGACCCCAAACCCCTCTGACCCCAAATCCCCCTGCAGCCCCAAATCCCCCTGACCCCAAACCCCTCTGACCCCAAATCCCCCTGACCCCAAATCCCTGCGGCCCCAAATCCCCCTGACCCCAAATCCCTGCGGCCCCAAATCCCAAAATTCCCGGGGTCTCCTCACTCACTTCTCGCGCTCACGGGCGTTCTTGTAGAGCTTCACCTCCTGCGGCCAGTGATGGACAGGAGGGGGCAGTGATGGACAGCAGCGGTCAGTGATGGACAGGAGCGGTCAGTGATGGACAGGAGGGGGCAGTGATGGACAGCAGCGGTCAGTGATGGACAGGAGGGGTCAGTGATGGACAGGAGGGGGCAGTGATGGACAGGAGGGGGCAGTGATGGACAGGAGGGGTCAGTGATGGACAGCAGCGGTCAGTGATGGACAGGAGGGGGCAGTGATGGACAGGAGCGGTCAGTGATGGACAGCAGCGGTCAGTGATGGACAGGAGGGGGCAGTGATGGACAGGAGGGGGCAGTGATGGACAGGAGGGGGCAGTGATGGACAGCAGCAGTCAGTGATGGACAGGAGAGGTCAGTGATGGACAGCAGCGGTCAGTGATGGACAGCAACGGTCAGTGATGGACAGCAGCGGTCAGTGATGGACAGGAGGGGTCAGTGATGGACAGCAGCGGTCAGTGATGGACAGGAGGGGGCAGTGATGGACAGCAGCGGTCAGTGATGGACAGGAGGGGGCAGTGATGGACAGGAGGGGGCAGTGATGGACAGGAGGGGTCAGTGATGGACAGCAGCGGTCAGTGATGGACAGGAGGGGTCAGTGATGGACAGGAGGGGGCAGTGATGGACAGGAGCGGTCAGTGATGGACAGGAGGGGGCAGTGATGGACAGGAGGGGTCAGTGATGGACAGGAGCGGTCAGTGATGGACAGGAGGGGGCAGTGATGGACAGGAGGGGGCAGTGATGGACAGCAGCGGTCAGTGATGGACAGGAGGGGTCAGTGATGGACAGGAGGGGGCAGTGATGGACAGGAGGGGGCAGTGATGGACAGCAGGGGGCAGTGATGGACAGCAGCGGTCAGTGATGGACAGGAGGGGGCAGTGATGGACAGCAGGGGGCAGTGATGGACAGGAGCGGTCAGTGATGGACAGGAGGGGGCAGTGATGGACAGGAGGGGGCAGTGATGGACAGCAGCGGTCAGTGATGGACAGGAGCGGTCAGTGATGGACAAGAGGGGGCAGTGATGGACAGGAGGGGTCAGTGATGGACAGCAGCGGTCAGTGATGGACAGGAGGGGTCAGTGATGGACAGGAGCGGTCAGTGATGGACAGGAGGGGGCAGTGATGGACAGGAGGGGTCAGTGATGGACAGCAGCGGTCAGTGATGGACAGGAGGGGGCAGTGATGGACAGGAGGGGGCAGTGATGGACAGGAGGGGTCAGTGATGGACAGCAGCGGTCAGTGATGGACAGGAGCGGTCAGTGATGGACAGCAGCGGTCAGTGATGGACAGGAGGGGTCAGTGATGGACAGGAGGGGGCAGTGATGGACAGCAGCGGTCAGTGATGGACAGGAGGGGGCAGTGATGGACAGCAGCGGTCAGTGATGGACAGGAGGGGTCAGTGATGGACAGGAGGGGGCAGTGATGGACAGCAGCGGTCAGTGATGGACAGGAGGGGTCAGTGATGGACAGGAGGGGGCAGTGATGGACAGCAGCGGTCAGTGATGGACAGGAGGGGGCAGTGATGGACAGGAGGGGGCAGTGATGGACAGCAGCGGTCAGTGATGGACAGGAGGGGGCAGTGATGGACAGGAGGGGGCAGTGATGGACAGCAGCGGTCAGTGATGGACAGGAGGGGGCAGTGATGGACAGGAGGGGGCAGTGATGGACAGCAGCGGTCAGTGATGGACAGGAGGGGTCAGTGATGGACAGGAGGGGGCAGTGATGGACAGCAGCGGTCAGTGATGGACAGGAGGGGTCAGTGATGGACAGGAGGGGGCAGTGATGGACAGCAGCGGTCAGTGATGGACAGGAGGGGGCAGTGATGGACAGGAGGGGGCAGTGATGGACAGGAGGGGGCAGTGATGGACAGCAGGGGGCAGTGATGGACAGGAGGGGTCAGTGATGGACAGCAGCGGTCAGTGATGGACAGGAGCGGTCAGTGATGGACAGGAGGGGGCAGTGATGGACAGGAGCGGTCAGTGATGGACAGGAGGGGGCAGTGATGGACAGGAGGGGTCAGTGATGGACAGGAGCGGTCAGTGATGGACAGGAGGGGGCAGTGATGGACAGGAGGGGGCAGTGATGGACAGCAGCGGTCAGTGATGGACAGGAGCGGTCAGTGATGGACAGGAGGGGGCAGTGATGGACAGGAGGGGTCAGTGATGGACAGCAGCGGTCAGTGATGGACAGGAGGGGTCAGTGATGGACAGGAGCGGTCAGTGATGGACAGGAGGGGTCAGTGATGGACAGCAGCGGTCAGTGATGGACAGGAGGGGGCAGTGATGGACAGGAGGGGGCAGTGATGGACAGCAGCGGTCAGTGATGGACAGGAGGGGGCAGTGATGGACAGGAGCGGTCAGTGATGGACAGGAGGGGTCAGTGATGGACAGCAGCGGTCAGTGATGGACAGGAGCGGTCAGTGATGGACAGCAGCGGTCAGTGATGGACAGGAGGGGTCAGTGATGGACAGGAGCGGTCAGTGATGGACAGCAGCGGTCAGTGATGGACAGCAGCGGTCAGTGATGGACAGGAGGGGTCAGTGATGGACAGGAGCGGTCAGTGATGGACAGCAGCGGTCAGTGATGGACAGGAGGGGGCAGTGATGGACAGCAGCGGTCAGTGATGGACAGGAGGGGTCAGTGATGGACAGGAGGGGGCAGTGATGGACAGCAGCGGTCAGTGATGGACAGGAGGGGTCAGTGATGGACAGGAGGGGGCAGTGATGGACAGCAGCGGTCAGTGATGGACAGGAGGGGGCAGTGATGGACAGGAGGGGGCAGTGATGGACAGCAGCGGTCAGTGATGGACAGGAGGGGGCAGTGATGGACAGGAGAGGTCAGTGATGGACAGCAGCGGTCAGTGATGGACAGGAGGGGGCAGTGATGGACAGCAGCGGTCAGTGATGGACAGGAGGGGGCAGTGATGGACAGCAGCGGTCAGTGATGGACAGGAGGGGGCAGTGATGGACAGCAGCGGTCAGTGATGGACAGCAGCGGTCAGTGATGGACAGGAGGGGGCAGTGATGGACAGGAGGGGTCAGTGATGGACAGCAACGGTCAGTGATGGACAGCAGCGGTCAGTGATGGACAGGAGAGGTCAGTGATGGACAGGAGGGGTCAGTGATGGACAGGAGGGGGCAGTGATGGACAGGAGGGGTCAGTGATGGACAGGAGGGGGCAGTGATGGACAGGAGCGGTCAGTGATGGACAGGAGGGGGCAGTGATGGACAGCAGCGGTCAGTGATGGACAGGAGGGGTCAGTGATGGACAGGAGGGGTCAGTGATGGACAGCAGCGGTCAGTGATGGACAGGAGGGGTCAGTGATGGACAGCAGCGGTCAGTGATGGACAGGAGGGGGCAGTGATGGACAGGAGAGGTCAGTGATGGACAGGAGGGGTCAGTGATGGACAGCAGCGGTCAGTGATGGACAGGAGGGGTCAGTGATGGACAGCAGCGGTCAGTGATGGACAGCAGCGGTCAGTGATGGACAGGAGGGGGCAGTGATGGACAGCAGCGGTCAGTGATGGACAGGAGGGGGCAGTGATGGACAGGAGGGGGCAGTGATGGACAGGAGCGGTCAGTGATGGACAGGAGAGGTCAGTGATGGACAGGAGCGGTCAGTGATGGACAGGAGGGGTCAGTGATGGACAGGAGGGGGCAGTGATGGACAGGAGGGGGCAGTGATGGACAGCAGCGGTCAGTGATGGACAGGAGGGGTCAGTGATGGACAGCAGCGGTCAGTGATGGACAGGAGGGGGCAGTGATGGACAGCAGCGGTCAGTGATGGACAGGAGGGGGCAGTGATGGACAGGAGGGGTCAGTGATGGACAGCAGCGGTCAGTGATGGACAGGAGGGGGCAGTGATGGACAGGAGCGGTCAGTGATGGACAGGAGGGGGCAGTGATGGACAGCAGCGGTCAGTGATGGACAGGAGGGGGCAGTGATGGACAGCAGCGGTCAGTGATGGACAGGAGGGGTCAGTGATGGACAGGAGGGGGCAGTGATGGACAGCAGCGGTCAGTGATGGACAGGAGGGGGCAGTGATGGACAGGAGGGGGCAGTGATGGACAGGAGGGGGCAGTGATGGACAGCAGCGGTCAGTGATGGACAGGAGCGGTCAGTGATGGACAGGAGGGGGCAGTGATGGACAGCAGCGGTCAGTGATGGACAGGAGGGGGCAGTGATGGACAGGAGGGGTCAGTGATGGACAGCAGCGGTCAGTGATGGACAGGAGCGGTCAGTGATGGACAGCAGCGGTCAGTGATGGACAGCAGCGGTCAGTGATGGACACGAGGGGTCACTCCCGGCCCCGAGTGGTCACTCCGGGTCCAGCGCTCACCTCGTAGAGCTCCGGTTTGTTCCCGGGCGCTGCCGGGGAGGGAGGGGCAGCGTTAGGGGGGGATGGGAGCCCCGGGAATTCCGGCACCATCCCGGGAACCCCCGCCCGGGAATTCCGGGATCATCCCGGCAGCGCTCCCGCCTCTCACCGCCCATCCCGGCCGGGCCCGCGATGCCGTGGAACATCCCCGGATGAGCCTGGAGGGGTCTGGGCCGCCTCGCTGATCCCGATCCCGATCCCGGTCGCGATCCCGATCCCGGTCGCGATCCCGATCCCGGTGGCTCCGCGGCGCTTCCGCCTCTCTCCGTACAGACTCCCCTTCCCACAATCCCTTTCTCCCCTCTCACGTCCCACCCTTTCCGGCCCAGTGCCCATAGGCCATTGGCTCGCTCTCTCTGCCTCTCTGTTATCTCGTCGCTGACTGGCTGGCGGAGATGTCAATCAGAGTAGTTGCCAAGCGACGCCGCCATGTTGGATCCCGCCATGGCGGCGGCCGTGTGGGAAGTGATGCCTCTCCTGCTCCTCTGGCGGTCGAGGCCCCGCGGGCGGCCAGAACTGGGGCGGCGCCGGCCCTGTGTTTTCATGGCCTAATTAAGCGCGGCCTAATTGGAGCCAACTCTGAGGGGCCGCACGGAGTCTTCTCCGTACAGCCCTCCCTTCCCATAATCCCTTTCTTCATTTGTCCCACCCCTCTCTGGCGGCGCACTTGCAGCTGATTGGCTCAAACCGCCAGCACTCGTCGCTGATTGGCTTTCCCAGCTGTCCGTCGTGGCAGTTGCCAGGTAACGCCGCCATGTTGGATCCCCGCTGTGGCGGCGGTGTGGGAGCTGACGCCGCTCCTGTCCCGGTGGCGAGCGAGGCCACAACTGAGGCGGCAGCGGCCCTGTCTGTGCTTTCGTGGCTTAATTAAGGCCGTGGCCTAATTAAAGCCGCGTCTGAGGGACCGCACTGCATTTTTCCGTACGACTTCCCGTTCCCACAGTCCCTTTCTCCCCCTTGTCCCACCCCTTACAGCCGATTGGTTCAAGCCCTCCATTTTCTCGTCGCTGATTGGCTTTTCAAGCTGCCCGTCAGAGCGGTTGCCAGGCAACGCCGCCTTGTTAAACCCACGCCATGGCGGCACAGGAGGAGACAATGGTGGAGGAACCGGCGGTGCCTCTGCCCCGCGCTCTGCTACGACTGGACCGGAACCAGCGCTATCGTGGTGCTGCGTGGCTTAATTGCCTCCGCGGCCTAATTACTGCAGTGCCTAATTGGGGCCGTGGCTGCGGGGCCGCGCTGCCCGTCCAATCCTCCCTTCCCAGAATCCCTTTCTTCCTCCGTCCCGCCTTTCCTGCCGGCAACTCCGCATCCCATTGGTTCATTCCCGCCACGGGCCTGATTTCACAGCGCTGATTGGCTCTTCCAGCTGTCAATCACACGCATCGCCAGGCAACGCCGCCATGTTGGGTCCCCGTCATGGCGGCTGTCGGTGCTCCCGTTCCCGCTGGAGGACAAGGCCCCACCCGCAGCCACAACGCGTAGAACCGGCCCTTTCTTTATTTTCCCGGCCTAATTAAAGCCGGGCTTAATTGAGTCTGTGGCCTAATTGTGCCTGACGGTCCGCACGGCGTTCCGCCGTACAAACTTCCCTCCCCACAATCCCTTTCTCCCCATATCCCGCCCATTCCGGCGGCGCGCCCGCAGCCCATTGGCTGATCTCGTCCACCTCCTCGTTCTCGCAGCGCTGATTGGCTGTTGGACCTGCCAATCACGCCGGTTGCCAAGCGACGCCGCCGTATTGATCCCGCCACGGCGGCGGCCGTGGTGGCGCAGGTCCTTAAATTGAGAGATTTAGACTTGGTTTAAGGGATTTAAACCTGGTCTAAGGGATATTTTTACCTGATTTAGGGGATTTAAACCTGGTTTTGGGGATTTTGGACCTGGTTTAAGGGATTTAAACCTGATTTAGGGGATTTTTTTTACCTGTTTTACAGGATTTAAACCTGATTTAGGGGATTTTGGACCTGATTTAGGGGATTTTTTACCTAGTTTAAGGGATTTAAACCTGGTTTAGGGGATTTAAACCTGATTTAGGGGATTTAAATCTGGTTTAAGGGATTTTTGACCTGATTTAGGGGATTTAAACCTGGTTTAGGGGATTTTGGCCCCGGTTTAAGGCATTTTAACCTCATTTAGGGGATTTAAACCTGGTTTAGGGGATTTTTGACCTGGTTTAAGGGATTTAAACCTGGTTTAGGAGATTTTGGACCTGGTTTAAGGGATTTAAACCTGATTTAGGGGATTTTGACCTGGTTTAAGAGATTTTTTTACCTGATTTAGGGGATTTAAACCTGGTTTAGGGGATTTTGGCCCTGGTTTAGGGATTTTGGCCCTGGTTTTAGGGGATTTTAGACCTGGTTTAAGGGTTATAAAGCTGGTTTTAGGCATTTTGGCCCTGGTTTAGGGGATTTTAGACCTGGTTTAGGGGATTTTAGACCTGGTTTTAGGAATTTTGGCCCTGATTTACAGGATTTTGGCCCCGGTTTAGGGGATTTTTACCTGGTTTAGGGGGTTTTTGACCTGGTTTAAGGGATTTTGGCCCTGGTTTTAGGGGATTTTTGACCAGGTTTTAGGGATTTTTTACCTGGTTTAAGGAAGTTTAGCCCCGGTTTAGGGGATTTTGGCCCCGGTTTAAGGGATTTTCGCCCTGGTTTTAGGCATTTTGGCCCTGTTTTAAGGGATTTTTACCTGGTTTAGGGGATTTTGGCCCCGGTTTAAGGGATTTTGGCCCTGGTTTTAGGGATTTTGGCCCTGCTTTAGGGATTTTAGGCCTGGTTTTAGGGATTTTCACCACCTCGGGGGTCCCTCAGCCCCAGGTGTCCCTCGCCGGTGCCTCCTTGTCCCCATCCCAGTAAAACCAGTGGAGGTGACGCCCATCCCCCACTGGGAGCCCTTTGGGGTGTCCCCAAGCCCCGGGAGGGGGAGGGGCCGATCCCAAACCCCCCAAATCCTTGGGTTTCCCCTGAAAATCCCCCCTCGTTCCCACCGGGATCCCCCCAAACCCCCCCCGGCTCCCTCTCCCCCCCCCCCCCCCCCCCCCCCGAGGTCCCCTTGTCACCCGATGCCGCGTCACCAGGCGGCTCGGGGTTAATTACCCCTAATTAGGCTGATTAGGCTCAGGTGCGGCACTTCCCGGTGCCACCTCGGCACCGGCGCGGGGCAAAGTCCCCCCTGAACCTCCCCATCCCCCCTCTGTCCCCTCCTGTCCCCTCCCTGTCCCCCCCCGGGATGGACACTGGGATACTGGGATGGACACTGGGATACTGGGATGGACATGGGGACACCAGGATGGACACTGGGATGGACACTGAGATGGGCATGGGGATACTGGGATGGACACTGGGATGGACACTGGGATGGACACTGGGATACTGGGATGGGCACTGGGATACTGGGATGGACATGGGGACACCGGGATGGACACCGGGATGGACATGGGGATACTGGGATGGACACGGGGATACTGGGATGGATACTGGGATGGACATGGGGACACCAGGATGGACACTGGGATGGACATGGGGATACTGGGATGGACATGGCGACACTGGGATGGACACGGGGATACTGGGATGGACACCGGGATGGACACGGGGACACTGGAATGGACATGGGGACACCGGGATGGACATGGGGACACCGGGATGGACACGGGGATACTGGGATGGACACTGGGATGGACATGGGGATACTGGGATGGACACGGGGATACTGGGATGGATACTGGGATGGACATGGGGACACCGGGATGGACATGGGGACACCGGGATGGACATGGGGATACTGGGATGGACACGGGGATACTGGGATGGATACTGGGATGGACATGGGGACACCAGGATGGACACCGGGATGGACATGGGGATACTGGGATGGACACGGGGATACTGGGATGGATACTGGGATGGACATGGGGACACCAGGATGGACACCGGGATGGACATGGGGATACTGGGATGGACACGGGGATACTGGGATGGATACTGGGATGGACATGGGGACACCAGGATGGACACCGGGATGGACATGGGGATACTGGGATGGACATGGGGACACCGGGATGGACACGGGGATACTGGGATGGATACTGGGATGGACATGGGGACACCAGGATGGACACCAGGATGGACACCGGGATGGACATGGGGATACCAGGATGGACATGGGGACACCGGGATGGACACCGGGATGGACACGGGGATACTGGGATGGACACGGGGATACTGGGATGGACACCAGGATGGACACGGGGACACTGGAATGGACATGGGGACACTGGGATGGACACTGGGATGGACACGGGGACACTGGGATGGACACGGGGATGCTGGGATGGACATGGCGACACTGGAATGGACATGGGGACACTGGGATGGACACGGGGATGCTGGGATGGACATGGCGACACTGGAATGGACATGGGGACACTGGGATGGACACTGAGATGGACACGGGGACACTGGGATGGACATGGAGATACTGGGATGGACACCAGGATGGTCATGGGGACACCGGGATGGACAGACACAGGGACACTGGGCTAGAAGGGGCCACGGGGACACGGGGACACCGGTGGCAGGTGGCCACGAGACCCCGGCGAGTGGCACGGCCGTGGCCTGGCCGTGCTGTGCCACCCTGAGCCGGGACACGCCGGGACACGTCGGGACACGCCGGGACGCGCCACGCGGCACCGCGTGATGTCACGACTCCCCGTGACACCCCAGGACACCCCGTGGGTGCCCCCGTGGGGCTCCCGGCTCCTTGCTGGGGTGGCCCCGGCGAGCTGGGGACAGCCGGGCACCCGCAGGGGACAGCGGCACGCCCAGGGGTGGCCGCAGCAGCCGCGTGTCCCTGGCGGAGCCGAGGGAGTGGCCCGGGGTGGCTCTGGGGACAAACTCCGGGCTGGCACCGGTGGCGCGGGGTGACACGGGGTGACACGGGGTGACACGGCCCGGGGTGCCAGGACACCGCGTGGTGGCACACGGGGGGGCCATCTCTGATGCCATGGGGCGGCCGGCAGTGTGACACGCGTGTGACACCGCGTGTGACACCGCGTGTGACACGTGTGTGACACCGCGTGTGACATCGCCGTGGGTGTCACTCGTGTGCCGCGTGCCGTGAGCGCCGTGGGTGTCACCGGTGCCACGTGTGCCACACGCCCTTGTCCTGGGGAGAGTGCAGGGACAGTCCAGCGCCCAAAGGTGACCCCAGCGCCCAGGAGTGACCCCAGCACATGGTCTTGGACCGGTGGGGTGACCCCAGCGCCCAGAGGTGACCCCAGCACCCAGAGATGACCCCAGCACGTGGTCTTGGAGTTTGGGGGTCATTCAGGGACTGAGGGACAAGTCCAGCACCCAGAGGTGACCCCAGCACCCAAAGGTGACCCCAGGACCTGGTCTCGGACCAGTGGGATGACCCCAGCACCCAAAGGTGACCCTGGCGCCCAAAGGTGACCCCAGCGCCCAGGAGTGACCCCAGCACGTGGTCTTGGAGTTCGGGGGTCATTCAGGGACTTGGGAACAAGTCCAGCACCCACAGGTGACCCCAGCACCCAGAGGCGACCCCAGGACCTGGTCTCGGACCAGTGGAATGACCCCAATGCCCAAAGGTGACCCCAGCGCCCAGGGGTGACCCCAGCACCCAGGAGTGACCCCGGCACCCAGAGGTGACCCTGGCACCCAAAGGTGACCCCGGCACCCAAAGGTGACCCCAGGACCTGGTCTCGGACCAGTGGGGATGACCCCAGCACCCAAAGGTGACCCCAGCGCCCAGGACCGAGCAGAGAACCCTGGGACGAACTGGACACCCCAGGTATGACCTGGGCACCCTGGGGTGACCCCCACACCTGAGCCACGCCCGGGGCTGGGGGTGCCCCTGTCCCCCACCCAGGGGTGACCCGGTGGGTGTCCCAAGGGTGCCTAAGGGGGGGGGGGTTGGTGGCTTGGGGGTGTCCCTAAGGTGTCCCAGGAGCCCCCAGGTGGAGTTTGGGTGTCCCAGGGGTGACCCTGGCGTGTCCTGGGGGTGTCCTGGGGGTGCCCGGGCAGGGGTTGGGTGACCCTGGGGTGCCCTGGAGGTGTCCCAGGTGTGCCTGGCCAGGGATGGGTGTCCCTGGGGTGTCCCTGAGGTGTCCCTGGGGTGTCCCAAGAGTCCCCAGATGGGAGCTGGGTGTCCCTGGTGGGGTGTCCCTGAGGTGTCCCTGGGGTGTCCCAGGAGTCCCCAGATGGGAGCTGGGTGTCCCTGGGGTGTCCTGGGGTGTCCCAAGAGTCCCCAGATGGGAGTTGGGTGTCCCTGGGGTGTCCCTGAGGTGTCCCTGGGGTGTCCCAAGAGTCCCCAGATGGGAGTTGGGTGTCCCTGGGGTGTCCCTGGGGTGTCCTGGGGTGTCCCAAGAGTCCCCAGATGGGAGTTGGGTGTCCCTGGGGTGTCCCTGGGGTGTCCTGGGGTGTCCCAAGAGTCCCCAGATGGGAGTTGGGTGTCCCTGGGGTGTCCCTGAGGTGTCCCTGGGGTGTCCCAGGAGTCCCCAGATGGGAGCTGGGTGTCCCTGGGGTGTCCCTGAGGTGTCCCAGGGGTGTCCCTGGGGTGTCCCTGAGGTGTCCCAAGAGTCCCCAGATGGGAGCTGGGTGTCCCTGAGGTGTCCCTGGGGTGTCCCAAGAGTCCCCAGATGGGAGTTGGGTGTCCCTGGGGTGTCCCTGAGGTGTCCCTGGGGTGTCCCAGGAGTCCCCAGATGGGAGCTGGGTGTCCCTGGGGTGTCCCTGAGGTGTCCCAAGAGTCCCCAGATGGGGGTTGGGTGTCCCTGGGGTGTCCCTGGGGTGTCCCTGAGGTGTCCCAAGAGTCCCCAGATGGGAGCTGGGTGTCCCTGGGGTGTCCTGGGGTGTCCCAGGAGTCCCCAGATGGGAGCTGGGTGTCCCTGGGGTGTCCCTGGGGTGTCCTGGGGTGTCCCAAGAGTCCCCAGATGGGAGTTGGGTGTCCCTGGGGTGTCCCTGAGGTGTCCCTGGGGTGTCCCAGGAGTCCCCAGATGGGAGCTGGGTGTCCCTGGGGTGTCCCTGAGGTGTCCCAGGGGTGTCCCAGGAGTCCCCAGATGGGGGTTGGGTGTCCCTGGGGTGTCCTGGGGTGTCCCAGGGGTGTCCCAGGAGTCCCCAGATGGAGATTGGGTGTCCCTGGGGTGTCCCTGGGGTGTCCCAAGAGTCCCCAGATGGGGATTGGGTGTCCCTGGGGTGTCCTGGGGTGTCCCAGGGGTGTCCCAGGAGTCCCCAGATGGGGGTTGGGTGTCCCTGGGGTGTCCCTGAGGTGTCCCTGGGGTGTCCCAAGAGTCCCCAGATGGGAGTTGGGTGTCCCTGGGGTGTCCTGGGGTGTCCCAGGGGTGTCCCAGGAGTCCCCAGATGGGGATTGGGTGTCCCTGGGGTGTCCTGGGGTGTCCCAAGAGTCCCCAGATGGGAATTGGGTGTCCCTGGGGTGTCCCTGAGGTGTCCCAGGGGTGTCCCAAGAGTCCCCAGATGGGAGCTGGGTGTCCCTGGGGTGTCCCTGAGGTGTCCCTGGGGTGTCCCAGGAGTCCCCAGATGGGGGTTGGGTGTCCCTGGGGTGTCCCTGAGGTGTCCCAGGGGTGTTCCAAGAGTCCCCAGATGGGGGTTGGGTGTCCCTGGGGTGTCCTGGGGTGTCCCAAGAGTCCCCAGATGGGGGTTGGGTGTCCCTGGGGTGTCCCTGAGGTGTCCCAGGGGTGTCCCAAGAGTCCCCAGATGGGGGTTGGGTGTCCCTGGGGTGTCCCTGAGGTGTCCTGGGGTTTCCCAGCGGTGCCCAGGTGTGGACTGGGTGTTCCAACGGTGTCCCTGGGGTGCTGGGGGTGCTGGGCTGGGGGTTGGGTGACCCTGGGGTGTCCTTGGGGTGCTCCGGGGGTGTCTCTGGTGTCCTGGGGGTGCCTGGGGTGGGGGTTGGCTGAGCCTGGGGTGACTCAAGGGTGTCCCAGAAGTGTCCCGGGAGTGTCCCAGGAATCCCCAGCGGGGGGACTGGGTGTCCTGGGGGTGTCCCGGGTGTCCCAGGGATGTCCCAGAGGTGCTGGGGGTGCCTGGGGTGGGGGTTGGCTGACCCTGGGGTGACCCAAGGGTGTCCCGGGTGTCCCATGGGTGTCCCGGCACTGTCCCCGGGGTGTCGCGGGGGTGCGGGCCGGGCCGTGCGGGGTGAATGAATCGTTAACCCGGGCCAATCTCAGCCCGGGCCAATCAGGGCAGCGGGCCCGGGCACTTTTACAGCCCTGCTGGCCCCACGGTGTCCCACGGCCACCAGCGCTGCCACCCCAGTGCCACCAGCACCCTCACCAGGGCCACCACCACCAGCCCGCCATGGCCACGCCGTGGCTGCTGCTGCTGCCGGCCCTGGCACTGCCCGCGGCGCTGGCCATGCCCGCGGCGCAGCGAGCCCGGGGCGCGGCCCAGGTGGCCCAGGTGGCCCTGGAGGCGCTGGTGGCGTCGGGCGAGGGCCGAGTGTCCCGCGGGGCGCTGGGGGCCCTCGTGGCGAGCGCGGCCGGCCGTGCGCAGTGCCCGGGCGAGCCGTGCGGAGAGGTGAGGGCGCGCCCGGGCACGGCGACAGCGCCGGCGACAGCGGGGACAAAGGGCGGGTGGCACCGCGCGGGGGAGGGGGGGCACGGGGGACAACGGGCGGGGGGTGGGGCGGGCGGGAGCCCTGGGCCAGGGGGGATGGGCGAGCCAGATGTGCCAGCTGTGAGTGCCAGCTGTGAGTGCCAGCCGTGGGTGTCACCGTGCGGGGGTGCCAGCCGTGGGTGTCACCGTGCGGGGGTGCCACGTGTCCCGCGTGTGCCGGGCGGCCGCGGGGACTCGGGCGGGTGCCGTGCGCAACGGGCGCGTCGCGGGTGCCCGGCGGCGTGGGACCGGCGGCGGCGGGGCGTGGGTGGCGCGGCTCGGGGTGGCACCTGTGCCGTGTGTGTGGCACCTGTGTGTGGCACCTGTGCGGTGTGTGTGCCACCTGTGCGGTGTGTGTGCCACCTGTGCCGTGTGTGTGCCACCTGTGCCGTGTGCGTGTGCCACCTGTGCCGTGTGTGTGCCACCTGTGCCGTGTGTGTGCCACCTGTGCCGTGTGCGTGTGCCACCTGTGCCGTGTGTGTGCCACCTGTGCCGTGTGTGTGCCACCTGTGCCGTGTGCGTGTGCCACCTGTGCCGTGTGTGTGCCACCTGTGCCGTGTGTGTGCCACCTGTGCCGTGTGTGTGGCACCTCTGTATGGCACCTGTGCCGTGTGTGGCACCTGCGTGTGGCAACTGTGTGTGGCACCTGTGCCGTGTGTGTGGCACCTGTGCCGTGTGCGTGTGCCACCTGTGCGGTGTGTGTGGCACCTGTGTGTGGCACCTGTGTGTGGCACCTGTGCGGTGTGTGTGGCACCTGTGCCGTGTGTGTGGCACCTGTGTGTGGCACCTGTGCCGTGTGTGGCACCTGTGTGTGGCACCTGTGTGTGGCACCTGTGCCGTGTGCGTGTGCCACCTGTGCCGTGTGTGTGGCAGCTGTGTGTGGCACCTGTGTGTGGCACCTGTGTGTGGCACCTGTGCTGTGTGTGTGTGGCACCTGTGCCGTGTGTGTGCCACCTGTGCCGTGTGTGTGCCACCTGTGCCGTGTGTGTGGCACCTGTGTGTGGCACCTGTGCCGTGTGTGTGGCACCTGTGTGTGGCACCTGTGCAGTGTGTGTGGCACCTGTGCCGTGTGTGTGGCACCTGTGTGTGGCACCTGTGCAGTGTGTGTGGCACCTGTGCCGTGTGTGTGGCACCTGTGTGTGGCACCTGTGCTGTGTGTGTGGCACCTGTGTGTGGCACCTGTGTGTGGCACCTGTGCAGTGTGTGTGGCACCTGTGCGGTGTGTGTGGCACCTGTGCCGTGTGTGTGGCACCTGTGTGTGGCACCTGTGCCGTGTGTGTGGCACCTGCGTGTGGCACCTGTGCCGTGTGTGGCACCTGTGTGTGGCACCTGTGTGTGGCACCTGTGCCGTGTCTGTGCCACCTGTGCGGTGTGTGTGGCACCTGTGCCGTGTGTGTGCCACCTGTGCCGTGTGCGTGTGCCACCTGTGCCGTGTGTGTGGCACCTGTGTGTGGCACCTGTGCCGTGTGTGGCACCTGTGTGTGGCACCTGTGCCGTGTGTGTGGCACCTGTGTGTGGCACCTGTGCCGTGTGTGGCACCTGTGTGTGGCACCTGTGTGTGGCACCTGTGCCGTGTGTGGCACCTGTGTGTGGCACCTGTGTGTGGCACCTGTGCCGTGTGCGTGTGCCACCTGTGCCGTGTGTGTGGCACCTGTGTGTGGCACCTGTGTGTGGCACCTGTGCGGTGTGTGTGGCACCTGTGCGGTGTGTGTGGCACCTGCGTGTGGCACCTGTGCCGTGTGTGGCACCTGTGTGTGGCACCTGTGTGTGGCACCTGTGCCGTGTGTGGCACCTGTGTGTGGCACCTGTGCAGTGTGTGTGGCACCTGTGCCGTGTGTGTGGCACCTGTGTGTGGCACCTGTGTGTGGCACCTGCGTGTGGCACCTGTGCCGTGTGTGGCACCTGTGTGTGGCACCTGTGTGTGGCACCTGTGCGGTGTGTGTGGCACCTGTGCGGTGTGTGTGGCACCTGCGTGTGGCACCTGTGTGTGGCACCTGTGCCGTGTGTGTGGCACCTGTGTGTGCCACCTGTGCGGTGTGTGTGGCACCTGTGCAGTGTGTGTGGCACCTGTGTGTGGCACCTGTGTGTGGCACCTGTGTGTGGCACCTGTGCAGTGTGTGTGGCACCTGTGCCGTGTGTGTGGCACCTGTGCTGTGTGTGTGGCACCTGCGTGTGGCACCTGTGCCGTGTGTGTGCCACCTGTGCCGTGTGTGTGTCACCTGTGCTGTGTGTGTGGCACCTGTGTGTGCCACCTGTGCCGTGTATGTGCCACCTGTGTGTGGCACCTGTGCCGTGTGTGTGGCACCTGTGTGTGGCACCTGTGTGTGGCACCTGCGTGTGGCACCTGTGCAGTGTGTGGCACCTGTGTGTGCCACCTGTGCCGTGTGTGTGCCACCTGTGCCGTGTGTGTGCCACCTGTGCGGTGTGTGTGGCACCTGTGTGTGGCACCTGTGCCGTGTGTGTGTGCCACCTGTGCCGTGTGTGTGCCACCTGTGCGGTGTGTGTGTGCCACCTGTGTGTGGCACCTGTGCTGTGTGTGTGTGGCACCTGTGCCGTGTGTGTGGCACCTGTGCCGTGTGTGTGGCACCTGTGTGTGGCACCTGTGCCGTGTGTGTGTGCCACCTGTGCGGTGTGTGTGGCACCTGTGTGTGGCACCTGTGCAGTGTGTGTGGCACCTGTGTGTGGCACCTGTGCCGTGTGTGTGTGCCACCTGTGCGGTGTGTGTGGCACCTGTGCAGTGTGTGTGCCACCTGTGCTGTGTGTGTGGCACCTGTGTGTGGCACCTGTGTGTGGCACCTGTGCCGTGTGTGTGGCACCTGTGCCGTGTGTGTGGCACCTGTGTGTGGCACCTGTGCAGTGTGTGTGCCACCTGTGCCGTGTGTGTGGCACCTGTGTGTGCCACCTGTGTGTGCCACCTGTGCGGTGTGTGTGCCACCTGTGCCGTGTGTGTGGCACCTGTGTGTGCCACCTGTGTGTGCCACCTGTGCCGTGTGTGTGCCACCTGTGCCGTGTGTGTGTGCCACCTGTGCCGTGTGTGTGCCACCTGTGTGTGGCACCTGTGCCGTGTGTGTGTGCCACCTGTGCGGTGTGTGTGGCACCTGTGCCGTGTGCGTGGCACCTGCGTGTGGCACCTGCGTGTGGCACCTGTGTGTGGCACCTGTGCCGTGTGTGTGTGCCACCTGTGCGGTGTGTGTGGCACCTGTGCCGTGTGCGTGGCACCTGCGTGTGGCACCTGCGTGTGGCACCTGTGTGTGGCACCTGTGCCGTGTGTGTGGCACCTGTGCCGTGTGTGGCACCTGTGCGGTGTGTGTGGCACCTGTGCCACCTGTGCAGTGTGTGTCACCTGTGCCACCTGTGCCACCTGTGCCACCTGTGCCGTATGTGGCACCTGTGCCACTTGTGCCGTGTGTGCCACCTGTGCCGTGTGTGGCACCTGTGCCGCGTGTGCCATCTGTGCCACCTGTGCCGTGTGTGTGCCACCTGTGCCGTGTGTGCCACCTGTGCCACCTGTGCCGGGTGTGTGCCACCTGTGCCACCTGTCCCATGTGTGCCACCTGTGCCGGGTGTGTGCCACCTGTGCCACCTGTGCCGTGTGTGCCACCTGTGCCGGGTGTGTGCCACCTGTGCTGTGTGTGCCACCTGTGCCACCTGTGCCGTGTGTGCCACCTGAGCCGTGCCACCCGTGCCAGGCGCCGTCGGGGCGTTTGTGACGTGCCACCTGTGCCGTGCGTGCCACACGCTGTGTCTGCCACGCCGTGCCACGCCTGTCACCTGTGTCACTTGTGCCGTGCGTGCCACGTGTCCCATGCCACCTGTGCCAGCCCGTGCTGTGTTTTCCATGCCATCGTCCTGTCCCCATGTCACACCCCCGTGCCACCCTGTCCCCCAGTGCCACCCTGTCCCTCCGTGTCCCCCCTCGCCCCCTGACGCTGTCCCCTGTCCCCGCAGTGTCCCTCGGTGCCAGCGGTGCTGGCCCTGGCCGGGAAGGCCCCGGGTGGCACCGCCGGGCTCGATGCCACCGAGCTGTCCTGGCTGGGGGCGGCCGTGGTGGCCACGCTCAGGGACCCCCCGGGCGCCTGCGGGGACCCCGATGGGGACACGGATGGGGACACCGAGGCCACCGCGGGGCCCTGGGCCAGCCGTGTCCGCGCCCTGCACCGCGAGTTCGCCACCGATGTCACCGGCGATGCCACCGGCAGTGTCACCGGCACCGGCACCGTCGCTAGCCACGGTGGCCCCGGGCTGCGGGAGGTGGCCGAGCTGCTGGCGGCCATCGAGCCCAACTACCGCGGTGACAACGGCCACCAGGTCAGGGGACACGGGGACACTGGGGGGTGAGGAGACACGGGGGACACTGGGGGACATGGGGGACACGGGGAATGGGGGGACATGGGGGACACGGGGGACACAGGGTGTGGCCACTGGTGCAGGGACATTGTGGCCTGGGGAGGTGACAGTGGCCGCTGGGCACAGAGAGGTGACAAACGGTCACATGTGTGCCCTGGGGAGGTGACACCCGTGTCACGGGCACCATTGGCCGGCCCCTCGTGTCACGGTGGCTGTGTCTGGGGGTGACACGGTGGCCTTTGGGTGACACGGTGACCTTTGGGTGTCACAGGCCTGCGTGGATGCTCGGGGGGTGCTGGCAGCCACCTCCAGGGTGTCCCCAAGGGTGGGGACCGGGCGGGTGCTGGTGGCACTCGGGGTCCTGGTGCTGCGCGGCCGCCGCCTCTGCCCTGGGGACAGCGGGGACACCCCCAGCCTGCAGTGTGGGGACACCGGCAGCCACCGTGGGGACACCGGTGACATCGACACCCTCCACGGGGACACGGACGCTCATCATGGGGACACCGGTGACATCGACACCCGCTGTGGGGACACGGACACCCGGCACAGTGACACTGCCCCAGGGCCACCACCCACGGGGACAGTGACACCCGTTATGGGGACATTGAAAGCCACCTTGGGACTTGAAAGCCACCGCGGCCCCACGAGCCCCGGCTCCTACTCTGGGGACACGGGTGACAACGTCACTGTCCCTGTCCCCACCAACAGCAGCGACCCCGCGGAGCAGCTCAACACCAGCCAGAGTGAGTGGAGACAGGGATGGGGACAGGGGACAGGGGATGGGGATGGGGACGGGGATGGGGATGGGGACAGGGGATGGGGACAGGGGACAGGGGATGGGGACAGGGGACAGGGGACAGGGATGGAGATGGGGACAGGGGACGGGGGACAGGGGATGGGGACGGGGACAGGGACGGGGACAGGGGACGGGGGACAGGGACGGGGATGGGGACAGGGACAGAGATAGGGGACGGGGACAGGGACGGGGATGGGGACAGGGACGGGGATGGGACAGGGACAGGGACGGGGATGGGGACAGGGACGGGGACGGGGATGGGGATGGGGACAGGGGATGGGGACAGGGGACGGGGACGGGGACAGGGGACGGGACAGGGGACAGGGATGGGGACGGGGATGGAGACAGGGACGGGGAGGGGGACGGGGACAGGGGACAGGGACGGGGACAGGGACGGGGACAGGGGACAGGGACGGGACAGGGACGGGGACAGGGACGGGGATGGGGACAGGGACAGGGGCAGGGACGGGGACAGGGGACAGGGGACAGGGACGGGTACAGGGATGGGGACAGGGACGGGGACAGGGGACAGGGCTGGGGACAGGAACCGGGATGGGGACCGGGATGGGGCTGGGGACAAGGACAGGGATGGGGCGATGTCCTCGCTGTCCCCCCGGGGCTGTCCCTGACCCCGTGTCCCCGTGTCCCCTGTGGCAGGGTACGTGCTGGGGACGCTGATGGCGCTGGCGCTGGCGCTGGTGCCGCTGGTGGCGCTGGCCCTGGTGCTGTGTCCCGGCTGCTCCCGGTGTCCCGGCTGCTCCCGGTGTCCCGGCTGCTCCCGGTGTCCCGGCGGTTCCCGGTGTCGCCGCTGTCCCCGGCGCTGGGGGCGCCCCCTGCTGGACGGGCTGGCGGCCGGGGCGCTCAGCGGGGACGCGCTGCTGCACGTGCTGCCCCAGGTGGGGACACGGGGGGACACGGGGGGACATGGGGGGGTGTGGGGGACACGGGGAGTGTGGGGGACACGGGGGGACACGGGGGGATGAGGGGACACGGGGGGACATGGGGGGTGTGGGGGACACGGGGGGTGTGGGGGACACGGGGGGACACGGGGGGACACGGGGGGACACGGGGGGACACGGGGGGTGTGGGGGACACGGGGGGACACGGGGGGACACGGGGGACACGGGAGGATGAGGGGACACGGGGGGGACATGGGGGGTGTGGGGGACACGGGGGGTGTGGGGGACACGGGGGGACACGGGGGGATGAGGGGACACGGGGGGACATGGGGGGTGTGGGGGACACGGGGGGTGTGGGGGACACGGGGGGACACGGGGGGATGAGGGGACACGGGGGGACATGGGGGGTGTGGGGGACACGGGGGGGTTAAGGGGGGACCCGGAGGGTGTGGGGGACACGGGGGGACAGGGGACACGAGGGGTCATGGAGGGGACATGGGGGGACACAGGGGGACAGAGGGGACACGGGGGGGACACGGGGGGACACGGGAGGATGAGGGGACACGGGGGGACACGGGGGGACACGGGGGGTGTGGGGGACACGGGGGGACACGGGGGGACAGAGGGGACACGGGGGGTGTGGGGGACACGGGGGGACAGGGGACACGGGGGGTCATGGGGGGAACATGGGGAGGAGACGGGGGATGTGAGGGACGCGGGGGGACAGAGAGGACACGAGGGGTCATGGAGGGGACATGGGGGGACACAGGGGGACAGAGGGACACGGGGGGGACACAGGAGGACACGGGGGGCTGTGGGGGACACGAGGGGACACGAGGGGACACTGGAGGATGAGGGGGGGTCATGGGGGACACAGGGGGGACGTCGGGGGCACATGAGGGGATGGGCGGGACAAGGGGTGGGGGGACACAGGGACACAGGGACATCGGGGGGGACATCGGGGGGGACACGGGGACGTGCCACGCGTGTGCCTCCCCCCGTGTCCCCCGCAGGCCCTGGGGATCCACGGCCACTCGGGGGGCCAGCACGCCGAGCACGGGGCTTCCCACGGCCCCCCCTGGGAGATGCTGGCGGTGCTGGGGGGGCTCTACGGGGGCTTCGTCCTGGAGCGGCTGCTGGGGGGGCTGGGACCCCCCCCCGAGGAGGTGGGGACATGGGGGAGGGGGAACTGGGGGGGCCTGAGACCCCTCCCTCCCTCCCCGAGGAGGTGGGGTTGGGGGAGGATTTGGGGGGGGGGTTCCGGGGGATGGAGCCCCCCTGGAGCAGGTGGGGATGGGGGGGGGGGATTTGGGGGGGCTCGGGACCCCATCGAGGGGGGCTGGGGGGTCCCCGAGACCTTCCCCCCCCCACCCCCCGGGGATAGGGTGGAGATGGGGGGGGGTTTTGGGGGGTTTTGGGGTGGGGGCTGCAGGGCAGGTTCGGCTGGGTGGGGGAATTTGGGGGGTTAGTGAGCCCGGGGGTGTCCCCCACTGATAGGGGGGCGGTTTTGGGGTGCAGCAGCTCCTCACCCCCCCCTCCAACCCCGTCCCAGGTGAAGGAGGAAGACCCCACCCCTGACCCCGCCCAGAGCACACAGGAGCTGACCACGCACGGTACGGCCGCAAATCCCCCCAAAACTCCTCAAATCTCCCCAAAATTCCTTCCCCCCAAGGGGACACCCCCGAATCCCTGCAGGTAAAAGGGGGCGCTGGACGACCCAGGTGGGACTCGAACCCACAATCCCCAGCTCCGGAGGCTGATGCCTTGTCCATTAGGCCACTGGGCCGTGCGCGCGGCAGCGGCGCCGGGCGCCACCTGCGGGCGCTCCCGGGACCCCGCGAGGGCGTGGGGGGACAAGGGGGACCCGTGGGTGTCCCCGGGTGACCCCCGGTGACCGTGGGTGTCCATAGGGGTGACCCCTGGGTGTCCCCGGGTGACCCCCGGTGACCGTGGGTGTCCATAGGGGTGACCCCTGGGTGTCCCCGGGTGACCCCCGGTGACCGTGGGTGTCCATAGGGGTGACCCCTGGGTGTCCCCGGGTGACCCCGGTGACCGTGGGTGTCCATAGGGGTGACCCCTGGGTGTCCCCGGGTGACCCCCGGTGACCGTGGGTGTCCATAGGGGTGACCCCTGGGTGTCCCCGGGTGACCCCCGGTGACCGTGGGTGTCCATAGGGGTGACCCCTGGGTGTCCCCGGGTGACCCCCGGTGACCGTGGGTGTCCATAGGGGTGACCCCTGGGTGTCCCCGGGTGACCCCCGGTGACCGTGGGTGTCCATAGGGGTGACCCCTGGGTGTCCCCGGGTGTCCCGTGGGTGTCCATAGGTGGCCATGGGTGACCCGTGGGTGTCCATAGGGGTGACCCGTGGGTGTCCGTGGGTGACTCGTGGGTGTCCACAGGTGTCCATAGGGGTGACCCGTGGGTGTCCCCGGGTGACCCGTGTGTGTCCATAGATGGCCACGGGGGACCCGTGGGTGGGTGTCCATAGGTGGCCATGGGTGACCCATGAGTGTCCATAGGTGGCCACGGCTGACCCGTGGGTGTCCCGGCTGACCCGCGGGTGTCCATAGGTGTTCATGGGTGACCCGTGGGTGTCCATAGGTGGCCATGGGTGACCCGTGGGTGTCCCCGGGTGACATAGATGGCCGCAGGGGACCCGTGGGTGGGTGTCCATAGGTGTTCATGGGTGACCCGTGGGTGTCCATAGGTGTCCCCGGCTGACCCGTGGGTGGCCCGGCTGACCCGTGGGTGACCCGTGGGTGACCCGTGGGTGCCCTGTGGTGACACTTGTCTCTCTTCTTGTCTCTCTCCCCCTTTTTTCCCCCCGCGTGTCCCACGTCCCGTGTCCGCCTGTCTGTCCTGTGTGTGTCCCGTGTCCTTGCTGTCCCGTGTCCGCCTGTCTGTCCTGTGTGTGTCCCGTGTCCGCCTGTCCCGTGTCCCGTGTCCCGTGTCCGCCTGTCTGTCCTGTGTGTGTCCCGTGTCCCGTGTCCCGTGTCCGCCTGTCTGTCCCGTGTGTCCCGTGTCCGCCTGTCCCGTGTCCCGTGTCCCGTGTCCCTGCTGTCCCGTGTCCCGTGTCCGCCTGTCTGTCCTGTGTGTGTCCCGTGTCCGCCTGTCCCGTGTCCCGTGTCCCGTGTCCGCCTGTCTGTCCTGTGTGTGTCCCGTGTCCGCCTGTCCCGTGTCCCGTGTCCCGTGTCCCTGCTGTCCCGTGTCCCGTGTCCGCCTGTCTGTCCTGTGTGTGTCCCGTGTCCGCCTGTCCCGTGTCCCGTGTCCCTGCTGTCCCGTGTCCCGTGTCCGCCTGTCTGTCCTGTGTGTGTCCCGTGTTCCTGCTGTCCCGTGTCCGCCTGTCTGTCCTGTGTGTGTCCCGTGTCCGCCTGTCTGTCCCGTGTCCCGTGTCCGCCTGTCTGTCCTGTGTGTGTGTGTCCCGTGTCCCGTGTCTGCCTGTCTGTCCTGTGTGTGTCCCGTGTTCCTGCTGTCCCGTGTCCGCCTGTCTGTCCTGTGTGTGTCCCGTGTCCGCCTGTCTGTCCTGTGTGTGTCTGTGTGTCCCGTGTCCGCCTGTCTGTCCCGTGTCCCGTGTCTGCCTGTCTGTCCTGTGTGTGTCCCGTGTCCCTGCTGTCCCGTGTCCGCCTGTCTGTCCTGTGTGTGTCTGTGTGTCCCGTGTCTGCCTGTCTGTCCTGTGCGTGTCCCGTGTCCCTGCTGTCCCGTGTCCGCCTGTCTGTCCTGTGTGTGTCTGTGTGTCCCGTGTCTGCCTGTCTGTCCTGTGCGTGTCCCGTGTCCCTGCTGTCCCGTGTCCGCCTGTCTGTCCTGTGTGTGTCTGTGTGTCCCGTGTCCGCCTGTCTGTCCCGTGTGTGTCCCCGTGTCTGCCTGTCTGTCCTGTGTGTGTCCCGTGTCCCTGCTGTCCCGTGTCCGCCTGTCTGTCTCGTGTGTGTCCCGTGTCCCCGCCTGTCTGTCCTGTGTGTGTCTGTGTGTCCCTGCTGTCCCGTGTCCGCCTGTCTGTCCCGTGTGTGTCCCGTGTCTGCCTGTCTGTCCTGTGTCCCGTGTCCCGTGTCCCGTGTCTGCCTGTCTGTCCCGTGTCCGCCTGTCCCGTGTCCCGTGTCCGCCTGTCTGTCCCGTGTCCCTGCTGTCCCGTGTCCCGTGTCCCGTGTCCCTGCTGTCCCGTGTCGCGTGTCCGTCTGTCTGTCCCGTGTCCCGTGTCCCGTGTCCCGTGTCCTGTGTGTCCGTCCGTCTGTCCCGTGTCCCGCTGTGCGCAGGCGCGGGCGGCGCGGGCGGCGCGCAGGCGCTGTTGCTGTCGGCAGGGGGCGCCGTTCACCGCCTGGCGGACGGGCTCGCGCTCGGCTCCGCCTTCGCCGCGTCCGCGAGCGCCGGGGCGGCGGCGGGGGCGGGGCTGGCGCTGCACGAGCTGCCGCGGGCCTTCGGTGAGGGGCGGGGCCCGGGGAAGGGGGCGGTGCTCCGGTAAAGGGGGCGGGGCCTAGGGAAAGGGGGCGGGGCTGGCGCTGCACGAGCTGCCGCGGGCCTTCGGTGAGGGGCGGGGCCTGGAAAGGGGGCGGTGCTCCGGAAAAGGGGGCGGGGCCTAGGGAAAGGGGGCGGGGCCCGGGAAGGGGCGGGGCCTAGGGAAAGGGGGCGGGGCCTAGGGAAAGGGGGCGGGGCTGGCGCTGCACGAGCTGCCGCGGGCCTTCGGTGAGGGGCGGGGCCTGGGAAAGGGGGCGGGGCCTGGGGAAGGGGGCGGGGCCTGGGAAGGGGGCGGGGCCTGGGCGGAGAGGGCGGAGCCCGGGGCTCTCAGGGGGGCTGAGGGTCTCTGTCCCCTCAGGGGTGGTCTTGGTGCGGGGGCCAGACAGGGTCTCTGTCCCCTCAGGGTCTCTGTCCCCGCAGGTGGCCCCGCAGGGTCTCGGTCCCGGTGCTGGGGCTCTCAGGGGTCTCAGGGTCTCGATCCCCTCAGGGTCTCGGTCCGGTGCCGGGGCCAGGGTCTCAGGGTCTCGGTCCCCTCAGGGTCTCTGTCCCGGTGCTGGGGCTCTCAGGGGTCTCAGGGTCTCTGTCCCCTCAGGGTCTCTGTCCCCTCAGGGTCTCTGTCCCCTCAGGGTCTCTGTCCCCTCAGAGTCTCGGTCCCGGTGCTGGGGCTCTCAGGGGTCTCAGGGTCTCTGTCCCCTCAGAGTCTCGGTCCCGGTGCTGGGGATTTCAGGGGTCTCAGGGTCTCTGTCCCCTCAGGGTCTCGGTCCCCTCAGGTGACCCCGCGGGGCGGTCCCGGTGCTGGGGATTTCAGGGGTCTCAGGGTCTCTGTCCCCTCAGGGTCTCGGTCCCGGTGCCGGGGGTCTCAGGATCTCGGTCCCCTCAGGGTCTCGGTCCCGGTGCCGGGTCTCTGTCCCCTCAGGGTCTCTGTCCCCTCAGGGTCTCTGTCCCGGGGTCTCAGGGTCTCTGTCCCCGCAGGTGACGCGCTGGTGCTGTCGCAGTCCGGGCTGGCCACCCGGCGGGTGGTGGCGCTGGCCGTGGCCGGCGCGCTGCCCGTGGTGCCGGGGGTCGTGGCCGGGCTGGCGCTGGGGGCCGCCCCCGCCGCCCGCTCCTGGCTCGGGGCCCTGGCGGGGGCTTCCTGCTGCACCTGGCGCTGTGCCACATGGTGAGGGGACAGCGGGGACATCGGGGACATGGGGGACATCGGGGACATTGAGGACATCGGGGACATGGGGATATTGGGGACACTGGGGACATGGGGGACATGGGGACATTGGGGGACATTGGGGGACATCGGGGGACATCGGGGACATCCGGGGCTTCCTGCTGCACCTGGCTGAGGTGTCCCCCAAGTGTCCCCAGGTGACGCTCAGGTGTGCCATAGGGTGTCCCATAGGTACTCTCAGGTGTCTCAGGTGTCCCCCAGGTGTCCCCCAGGTGCCCCTAGGTACCCGTAGGTGTCCCGTAGGTACCCCCAGGTGTCTCAGGTGTCCCCCAGGTGCCCCTAGGTACCCGTAGGTACCCCCAGGTGTCTCAGGTGTCCCCCAGGTGCCCCTAGGTACCCGTAGGTGCCCCGTAGGTACCCCCAGGTGTCTCAGGTGTCCCCCAGGTGCCCCTAGGTACCCGTAGGTGTCCCGTAGGTACCCCCAGGTGTCTCAGGTGTCCCCCAGGTGCCCCTAGGTACCCGTAGGTGCCCCGTAGGTACCCCCAGGTGTCTCAGGTGTCCCCCAGGTGCCCCTAGGTACCCGTAGATGCCCCGTAGGTACCCCCAGGTGACGCTCAGGTGTCCCCCAGGTGCCCCTAGGTACCCGTAGATGCCCCGTAGGTACCCCCAGGTGTCTCAGGTGTCCCCCAGGTGCCCCTAGGTACCCGTAGGTGCCCCGTAGGTACCCCCAGGTGCCCCCCAGGTGTCCCCCAGGTGACGCTCAGGTGTGCCATAGGTGTCCCATAGGTACTCTCAGGTGTCTCAGGTGTCCCCCCGGTGCCCCTAGGTACCCGTAGGTGCCCCGTAGGCACCCCCAGGTGTCTCAGGTGTCCCCCAGGTGACGCTCAGGTGTCCCGCAGGTGCCGGGCATGCTGTCCGTGCGGACGGGCAGCCCCTGGGTGCTGCTGGCGCTGCAGAGCCTGGGGCTGCTCGGGGGCTGGGGGCTGCTGCTGCTGCTGGCGCTGGGCGAGGAGGAGGGGGCGCACTGACCTCCCCCCCCCGGGGACCCCCCCCTCCCCGACATGGGGATCGCCGGGATCAGCGCCTGGAACAGCACCTGGACACAGCTGGACACACCTGGACACACCTGGGGCACCGCACCCACGACCCCCTGGGACCCCCCCCCCCCGACATGGGGATCGCCGGGATCAGCGCCTGGAACAGCACCTGGACACAGCTGGACACACCTGGGAACACCTGGACTCACCTGGGGCACCCCCCAGAGACCCTCGTGGGGGTGGGAATGGGGGAAATAAAGCGGAGATGGAGCAGGAATCTTGGATTTGGGGTTGGGGGCACTGGGGGGTACTGGGGAGGGCACTGGGAGGGACTGGGAGGGACTGGAGGTTACTGGAAGGTAACGGGGAGGGTACTGGGGAGGCAGGAGCCCTATAGGGCCATAGGGGCCTATAGGGGCTGGGAGGGGCATTCCCGGGGGGGGTGTATGGACCTTATGGGGTGCAGCCTTTTTGGGGGGGGTACAGGGGTCCCTATGGGGTGCAGCCCAGTTTGGGGGGCTCCAGGGCCCCTCCAGACCCTCTCCATGGGGTGCAGCCCCTTTTTGGCGGGGGTACAGGGGTCCCTACGTGGTGCAGCCACTTTTGGGGGGCTCCAGGGCCCCTCCAGACCCTCCCCATGGGGTGCAATTCCCTTTTGGGGGGTCCAGGGCCCCTGTTAAGCGTGGGACCCCTATGGGGTGCAGCCCCTTTTTGGGGAGGTACAGGGGTCCCTATGGGGTGCAGCCCCGTTTGGGGGGCTCCAGGCCCCCTCCAGACCCTCCCCATGGGGTTCAACTCCCTTTGGGGGTGTCCAGGACCCCCCTATCCTCCTCCATTCCCCCCAAATCCCCCAGAGGGTTGGTGGATTTTTAGGGGGGGGGTCTCCGGGGGTCCCCGGTTCGAGTCCCGACGCCGCTGGAGGACCCAGCGTCTCTATGGTCGGGGTGGCCGGAGCGGCCGGAGCGGTCCGCGGGCGCCGCTCTGGCGCCACTTCCGGCTCCACTTCCGGCGTCTCTGTGGCGGCGGCGGCGGCGGCGGGAGCGGGTCGGGCGCGTGTGGGAGCGGTGAGGAGGTGGCGCGAATTTGGGGGATTTTGGGGGTTTTGGAGGGGTTTTTTGGGGGTTTTGGAGGGTGGGGGAGGAATGAAGGAGGAGATTTGAGGGGTCTGTAGGGATGGAGCGGGCGGCGGGGTGAGGTGAGGGGAAATGTGGGGGAATGAGAGGGGAGGTTTGGGGGGTCCCTTTGGGGTGTTCTGAGGGGGAATTTGGGGGAATTGAGGGGAAAATGGGGGAGAGTGAGGGGGGAGGTTTGGGGGGTCCCTTTGGGTGTTCTGAGGGGGGATTTGGGGGGAATTGAGGGGAAAATGGGGGAGAGTGAGGGGGGAGGTTTGTGGGGTCCCTTTGGGGTGTTCTGAGGGGAGATTTGGGGGGAATTGAGGGGAAAATGTGGGGAGTGAGGGGGGAGGTTTGGGGGGTCCCTTTGGGGTGTTCTGAGGGGGGATTTGGGGAGAATTGAGGGGAAAATGGGGGAGAGTGAGGGGGGAGGTTTGGGGGGTCCCTTTGGGGTGTTCTGAGGGGGGATTTGGGGAGAATTGAGGGGAAAATGGGGGGAGCTGAGGGGGGAGGTTTGGGGGTCCCTTTGGGGTGTTCTGAGGGGAGATTTGGGGGGAATTGAGGGGAAAATGGGGGGGAGTGAAGGGGGAGGTTTGGGGTCCCTTTGGGGTGTTCTGAGGGGAGATTTGGGGAGAATTGAGGGGAAAATGGGGGGAGCTGAGGGGGGAGGTTTGGGGGTCCCTTTGGGGTGTTCTGAGGGGAGATTTGGGGGAATTGAGGGGAAAATGGGGGGGAGTGAGGGGGGAGGTTTGGGGGGTCCCTTTGGGTGTTCTGAGGGGGGATTTGGGGAGAATTGAGGGGAAAATGGGGGGGAGTGAGGGGGGAGGTTTGTGGGGTCCCTTTGGGGTGTTCTGAGGGGAGATTTGGGGGGAATTAAGGGGAAAATGGGGGGGAGTGAGGGGGGAGGTTTGGGGGTCCCTTTGGGGTGTTCTGAGGGGAGATTTGGGGGGAATTAAGGGGAAAATGGGGGGGAGTGAGGGGGGAGGTTTGGGGGTCCCTTTGGGGTGTTCTGAGGGGGGATTTGGGGAGAATTGAGGGGGAAAATGGGGGGGAGTGAGGGGGGAGGTTTGGGGGTCCCTTTGGGGTGTTCTGAGGGGGGATTTGGGGAGAATTGAGGGGAAAATGGGGGGGAGTGAAGGGGGAGGTTTGGGGGTCCCTTTGGGGTGTTCTGAGGGGGAATTTGGGGGGAATTGAGGGGAAAATGGGGGGAGTGAGGGGGGAGGTTTGGGGGTCCCTTTGGGGTGTTCTGAGGGGGAATTTGGGGGGAATTGAGGGGAAAATGGGGGGAGCTGAGGGGGGAGGTTTGGGGGGTCCCTTTGGGGTGTTCTGAGGGGGGATTTGGGGGAATTGAGGGGAAAATGGGGGGAGCTGAGGGGGGAGGTTTGGGGGTCCCTTTGGGGTGTTCTGAGGGGAGATTTGGGGGGAATTAAGGGGAAAATGGGGGAGTGAAGGGGGAGGTTTGGGGGTCCCTTTGGGGTGTTCTGAGGGGAATTTGGGGGGAATTGAGGGGAAAATGGGGGGAGCTGAGGGGGGAGGTTTGGGGGGTCCCTTTGGGGTGTTCTGAGGGGAGATTTGGGGGGAATTAAGGGGAAAATGGGGGGAGCTGAGGGGGGAGGTTTGGGGGGTCCCTTTGGGGTGTTCTGAGGGGAGATTTGGGGGGAATTAAGGGGAAAATGGGGGGAGCTGAGGGGGGAGGTTTGGGGGTCCCTTTGGGGTGTTCTGAGGGGGAATTTGGGGGAATTGAGGGGAAAATGGGGGGAGTGAGGGGGGAGGTTTGGGGGTCCCTTTGGGGTGTTCTGAGGGGAGATTTGGGGGGAATTAAGGGGAAAATGGGGGGAGCTGAGGGGGGAGGTTTGGGGGGTCCCTTTGGGGTGTTCTGAGGGGAGATTTGGGGGAATTGAGGGGGAAAATGGGGGGAGCTGAGGGGGGAGGTTTGGGGGGTCCCTTTGGGGTGTTCTGAGGGGGGATTTGGGGGAATTGAGGGGAAAATGGGGGGAGTGAGGGGGGAGGTTTGGGGGTCCCTTTGGGGTGTTCTGAGGGGGGATTTGGGGGGAATTGAGGGGAAAATGGGGGGAGTGAAGGGGGAGGTTTGGGGGTCCCTTTGGGGTGTTCTGAGGGGGGATTTGGGGGGAATTGAGGGGAAAATGGGGGGGAGTGAAGGGGGAGGTTTGGGGGTCCCTTTGGGGTGTTCTGAGGGGGGATTTGGGGGGAATTGAGGGGAAAATGGGGGGGAGTGAAGGGGGAGGTTTGGGGGGTCCCTTTGGGGTGTTCTGAGGGGAGATTTGGGGGGAATTGAGGGGAAAATGGGGGGAGCTGAGGGGGGAGGTTTGTGGGGTCCCTTTGGGGTGTTCTGAGGGGAGATTTGGGGGGAATTAAGGGGAAAATGGGGGGAGCTGAGGGGGAGGTTTGGGGGTCCCTTTGGGGTGTTCTGAGGGGGGATTTGGGGGGAATTGAGGGGAAAATGGGGGGGAGTGAAGGGGGAGGTTGGGGGTCCCTTTGGGGTGTTCTGAGGGGGGATTTGGGGGGAATTGAGGGGAAAATGGGGGGGAGTGAAGGGGGAGGTTTGGGGGTCCCTTTGGGGTGTTCTGAGGGGGGATTTGGGGGGAATTGAGGGGAAAATGGGGGGGAGTGAAGGGGGAGGTTTGGGGGTCCCTTTGGGGTGTTCTGAGGGGGGATTTGGGGGGAATTGAGGGGAAAATGGGGGGGAGTGAAGGGGGAGGTTTGGGGGGTCCCTTTGGGGTGTTCTGAGGGGAGATTTGGGGGGAATTAAGGGGGGAAGTTTGGGGGGTCCTGTGAGAGGCTCGGGGGGTCCATGAGGAGGGGAATGTGAGGTTGGGGGAGGTTTGGGGGGGGGATTTTTGTGAGGCTTCCGTTGCGTTCCCCCATTTTTTTTGGGTGATTCCTCCCTTTTTTTTTTTAATGCCAACCCCTCCCTTTTTCCTTTTTTTTTTTTTTTTTTTTTTTTTTTTTTTTGGGTGCTAATCCTGTATTTTTTTTTTTTATTTCTTTTTTTTTCTCTCCTCGCAGCCCCGCCCTGCCCACCCACCCCCTCCCCCTCAGGAGGGATTTTGGGGTGTTTATTTAGGGTTTTTTTTTTTGGGGGGGGGTGTTGGGGGGGGCCATGTACGCCGTGTACAAGCAGACCCACCCCCCCACGGGGCTGGAATTTTCCCTTTATTGCCACTTTTTCTCGGCGGCCGAGCGGAACCTGGTGGTGGCCGGCACCTCCCAGCTCTTCGTCTACCGCCTCAACCACGACACGAGGTGAGCCCCCAAAAACGGACCCCCCGCCCCCCAAAAAAAAACCCCCAAAAAAACCCCCCCAAAAACCAGCCCGGTTTTGGGGCAGGTTACAGCGATCGCCTCGGTTTCTCTTGCAGGCGGCGGGAAAAGGCGACAGGAATGGGGGTGAGTGAGGTCGTTTTGGGGGGATTCAGTCGTTTTGGGGTGGTTGGGTTTTCTCCTCTTTTTGGGGGGGGGGTTCTTCAGTTTCTGGTGTGATTTTGGGGGTGATTTTCTATTTTTGGGGTGATTTTCTCCTTTTTAGGGTGATTTTTTTCTGCTTTTTGGGGTGATTTTTTCCCTTTTTGCAGTGATTTTTTCCCTTTTTGCAGTGATTTTCCATTTTCTGGGGTGATTGTCTCCCTTTTTGGGGTGATTTTCTCCCTTTTTGGGGTGACTTTCCATTTTCTGGGGTGTTTTTCTCCTTTTTGGGGTGATTTTCCATTTTCTGGGGTGATTTTCTCCTTTTTGGGGTGATTTTTTCTCCGTTTTCGGTGATTTTTTTCTCCTTTTTGGGGTGATTTTCTCCCTTTTTGGGGTGACTTTCCATTTTCTGGGGTGATTTTCTCCTTTTTGGGGTGATTTTTTCCCCTTTTTAGAGTGATTTTTTTCTGCTTTTTGGGGTGATTTTTTTCCCCTTTTTAGGGTGATTTTTTCTCCTTTTTGGGGTGATTTTCTCCCTTTTTGTGGTGATTTTCCATTTTCTGGGGTGATTTTTCCCTTTTTGCAGCGATTTTCCATTTTTGGTGTGATTTTCTCCTTTTTGCGGTGATTTTCGCGCTTTTTGCAGTGATTTTCCATTTTTGGGTGATTTTCTCCTTTTTTGGGGTGATTTTTTCTCCTTTTTGGGGTGATTTTTTCTGCTTTTTGCAGTGATTTTTTCCCTTTTTGCAGTGATTTTCCATTTTCTGGGGTGATTGTCTCCCTTTTTGGGGTGATTTTCTCCCTTTTTGGGGTGATTTCCTCCCTTTTTTGGTGCAATTTCCCCTTTTTTGGGTGCTTTCCCCCCTCTTTTAGGGTGATTCCTTCCCTTTTTTGGGTGATTTTCTCCCTTTGGTGCCAATTTCCCCTTTTTTTGGCCGATTCCTCCATTTTTGGGGTGATTTCCTCCCTTTTTGAGATGATTTCCTCCCTTTTTGGGGCAATTTCCCCTTTTCTGGGTCATTTCCCCCTTCTTTTAGGGTAATTCCCTCCCTTTTTGGGGTGATTTTCCCACTTTTTGGGCCAATTTCCTCTTTTTTTGGTCGATTCCTCCATTTTTGGGGTGATTTCCTCCCTTTTTAGGATGATTTTCTCCATTTTTGGGGCAATTTCCCCTTTTTGGGGTGGTTTCCCCCCATTTTTAGGTTGATTCCCCCCCTTTTTGCGATGATTTTCTCCCTTTTTGGTGCAATTTCCCCTTTTTTGGGTGCTTTGCTCCCTCTTTTAGGGTGATTTTCTCCCTTTTTGGGGTGATTTTCCTCCCTTTTTGGGGCAATTTCCCCTTTTTTTGGTCGATTCCTCCATTTTTGGAGTGATTTCCTCCCTTTTTAGGATGATTTGCTCCCTTTTTGGGGCAATTTCCCCTTTTTGGGGTGGTTTCCCCCCATTTTTAGGTTGATTCCCCCCCTTTTTGAGATGATTTTCTCCCTTTTTGGTGCAATTTCCCCTTTTTTGGGTGCTTTGCCCCCTCTTTTAGGGGTGATTTTCTCCCTTTTTAGGGTGATTTTTCCTCTTTTTTGTGATTTTCTCCCTTTTTGGGGTGATTTCCTCCCTTTTTTGGGGCAATTTCCCCTTTTTTTGGGTGCTTTCCCCCCTCTTTTAGGGTGATTCCTTCCCTTTTTTGGGTGATTTTCTCCCTTTGGTGCCAATTTCCCCTTTTTTTGGCCGATTCCTCCATTTTTGGGGTGATTTCCTCCCTTTTTGAGATGATTTCCTCCCTTTTTGGGGCAATTTCCCCTTTTCTGGGTCATTTCCCCCTTCTTTTAGGGTAATTCCCTCCCTTTTTGGGGTGATTTTCCCACTTTTTGGGCCAATTTCCTCTTTTTTTGGTCGATTCCTCCATTTTTGGGGTGATTTCCTCCCTTTTTAGGATGATTTTCTCCATTTTTGGGGCAATTTCCCCTTTTTGGGGTGGTTTCCCCCCATTTTTAGGTTGATTCCCCCCCTTTTTGAGATGATTCCCCCCCTTTTTGGTGCAATTTCCCCTTTTTTGGGTGCTTTGCTCCCTCTTTTAGGGTGATTTTCTCCCTTTTTGGGGTGATTTTCCTCCCTTTTTGGGGCGATTTCCCCTTTTTTTGTCGATTCCTCCATTTTTGGGGTGATTTCCTCCCTTTTTAGGATGATTTGCTCCCTTTTTGGGCTGATTTCCCCCTTTTTGGGCTGATCCCCCTTTTCCCACTTCCCCCTTCATTCCCAGCCTTTGGGTGGGGGGGGGGGGGGTCCCCACCTTATCCATGTCCCCCCAATTTGGGAATCCCCCCCCCCCCCCCCCAAACCCCTCAGGGGGGGTCTCTACCCCAATTTTGGGGTCACAATTAATGATGCCGGGGTGGGACC
>NC_063238.1:45427846-45542251 GCF_020740725.1 Corvus hawaiiensis | reverse complement strand
CCCAAAAACCCCAAAAAACCCCAAATTTGGGGGTGGGAGGGCACCCCAAAAACCCCAAAACCCGAATTTGGGGGGGGGGACACCCCAAACTCCCCCTGGGGGTGTCATTAATGATTTAGGGTGTCCTTAATTATTTGGGGGTGTCCTTAATTATTTGGGGGTGTTGTTAATGATTTTTGGAGAGTTTTAATGATTTTTGGGGGTGTTGTTAATGATTTTTGGGGGTTGTGACTCATTTTTGGGGGGTTACTGATTTTGGGGTGCTGTTCCCCATTTTGGGGTGCCATTAACGAATTTGGGGTGCTGGTACTGATTTTGGGGTCCTGATACCAAATTCGGGGTCCCCATTGCTAATTCCGGGGTGCCGTTGATAATTTTGGGGTCCCGTTGATGATTTTGGGATCCCATTGAAAATTTTGGGGTCCTGTTCATAATTCTGGGGTCCCATTGATGATTTTGGGGTCCCATTGATAATTTTGGGGGTCCCATTGATGATTTTGGGGTCCCGTTGAAAATTGTGGGGTTCTGTTGATAATTCTGGGGTCCCATTGATAATTTTGGGGTCCCATTGATGATTTTGGGGTCCCATTGAAAATTTTGGGGTCCTGTTCATAATTCCGGGGTCCCATTGATAATTTTGGGGTCCCATTGATGATTTTGGGGTCCCGTTGAAAATTTTGGGGTTCTGTTGATAATTCTGGGGTCCCATTGATGATTTTGGGGTCCCATTGATAATTTTGGGGTCCCATTGATAATTTTCGGGGTGCTGTTGATAATTTTGGGGTTCTGTTGATAATTTTGGGGGTCCTATTGATGATTTTGGGGGTCCCGTTGAAAATTTTGGGGTTCTGTTGATAATTCTGGGGTCCCATTGATGATTTTGGGGGTCCCATTGATAATTTTGGGGTCCCATTGATAATTTTCGGGGTGCTGTTGATAATTTTGGGGGTTCTGTTGATAATTCTGGGGTCTCATTGATGATTTTGGGGTCCCGTGAAAATTTTGGGGTCCTGTTCATAATTCTGGGGTCCCATTGATGATTTTGGGGTCCCATTGATGATTTTTGGGGTCCCATTGATAATTTTCGGGGTGCTGTGATAATTTTGGGGTTCTGTTGATAATTTTGGGGTCCCATTGATGATTTTGGGGGTCCCGTTGAAAATTTTGGGGTTCTGTTGATAATTCTGGGGTCCCATTGATGATTTTTGGGGGGTCCCATTGATAATTTTGGGGTCCCATTGATACTTTCGGGGTGCTGTTGATAATTTTGGGGTGCCGTTGATAATTTTGGGGGTCCCATTGATGATTTTGGGGTCCCATTGGTAATTTTGGGGGTCCCGTTGAAAATTTTGGGATTCTGTTGATAATTCCGGGGTCCCGTTGATGATTTTGGGGGTTGCCATTGATGATTTTGGGGTGCTATTGCTAATTCCAGGGTCCCATTGATAATTCTGGGGTCCCGTTGATAATTCTGGGGTGCCATTTATAATTTTGGGGTGCCATTGATAATTCCGGGGGTGCCGTTGATAATTTCAGTGTCCTGTTGATAATTTTTGGGGTCCCGTTGATGATTTTGGGGTCCCGTTGATAATTTTGGGGTTCTGTTGATAATTTTGGGGTCCCATGATAATTTTGGGGTCCCATTGATTATTTTGGGGTGCTGTTGATAATTTTGGGGTTCTGTTGATAATTTTGGGGTCCCATTGATGATTTTGGGGTCCCATTGATAATTTTGGGGTCCCATTGATGATTTTGGGATGCCCTAGATAATTTCGGGGTCCCGTTGATAATTCCGGGGTCCCGTTGTTAATTTCGGGGTCCCGTTGATAATTTTGGGGGTCCCGTTGATAATTTCGGGGTCCCGTTGAAAATTCTGGGGTGCCATTGATAATTTTGGGGTCCCATTGATAATTTCGGGGTCCCGTTGATAATTCCGGGGTCCCGTTGTTAATTTCGGGGTGCTGTTGATAACTTTGGGGTCCCATTGATAATTTTGGGGTGCTATTGATAATCTTGGGGGTCCTGTTGGTAATTCCGGGGTCCGGTTGCTAATTTTGGGGTCCCGTTGCTGATTTTGGGGTGTCCTTGTCCCCCCAGCTCTCGGTGGTGGAGTACGACCCCGGCACCCACGACCTCAAGACGCTCTCCCTGCACTACTTCGAGGAGCCGGAGCTGCGGGTGAGGCTCTGCCGGCACCCCAAATCCTCTGGGATCCCCTGGGATGGGGTTTTGGGGTTCCCTCTGATCCCAGGGTTACCCCAAATCCTCTGGGATCCCCTGGGATGGGTTTTGGGGTTCCCTCTGATCCCAGGGTTACCCCAAATCCCCTGAGATCCCCCCGGGATGGATTTTGGGGCTCCCCTGGATCCCAGGGTCTCTCCCAACACCCCAAATCCCCTGGGATCCCCCCGGATGGATTTTGGGGTTCCCTCTGACCCCAGGGTTACCCCAAATCCTCTGGGATCCCCTGGGATGGGTTTTGGGGTTCCCCTCTGATCCCAGGGTTACCCCAAATCCCCTGGGATCCCCCCGGGATGGGTTTTGGGGGTTCCCTCTGATCCCAGAGTTACCCCAAATCCCCTGGGATCCCCCCGGGATGGATTTTGGGGTTCCCTCTGATCCCAGGGGTTACCCCAAATCCCCTGGGATCCTCTGGGATGGGGTTTTGGGGTTCCCTCTGATCCCAGGGGTTACCCCAAATCCTCTGGGACCCCCTGGGATGGGTTTTGGGGGTTCCCTCTGACCCCAGGGTTACCCCAAATCCTCTGGGATCCCCTGGGATGGGGTTTTGGGGTTCCCTCTGATCCCAGGGTTACCCCAAATCCTCTGGGATCCCCCCGGGATGGGTTTTGGGGGTTCCCTCTGATCCCAGGGTTACCCCAAATCCTCTGGGATCCCCCCGGGATGGGTTTTGGGGTTCCCTCTGATCCCAGGGTTACCCCAAATCCCCTGGGATCCCCCCGGGATGGATTTTGGGGTTCCCAGGATGGATTTTGGGGTTCCCCAGCCCCTAGAATCACCCCCAAATCCCCGTATTTCCCCCCACGATGGATTCTGGGGTTCCCAGGATGGATTTTGGGGGTTCCCTGGGATGGATTTTGGGGTTTCCCTGTCCCCAGAATCACCCCAAATCCCCGTTTTTTCTCCCCAGGATGGATTTTGGGGATTCCCAGGATGGATTTTGGGGTTCCCCCAGCCCCCAGAATTACTCCAAATCCCCATTTTTTCCCCCTGGATGGATTTTGGGGGTTTCCCTGTCCCCAGGATCACCCCAAATCCCGTTTTTTTCTCCCCAGCATGGATGTTGGGGGATTCCCAGGATGGATTTTGGGGTTTCCCTGCCCCCAGAATCACCCCAAATCCCCGTGTTTCCCCCCAGGATGGATTTCGGGGTTCCCCAGCCCCCAGAATCACCCCAAATTCCCGTTTTTTTCCCCCAGGATGGATTTTGGGGATTCCCAGGATGGATTTTGGGGTTCCCCAGCCCCCAGAATCACCCCAAATCCCCGTGTTTCCCCCCAGGATGGATTCTGAGGGTTCCCAGGATGGATTTTGGGGTTTCCTGGGATGGATTTTGGAGTTCCCCTGTCCCCAGAATCACCCCAAATCCCCGTTTTTTCTCCCCAGGATGGATTTTGGGGTTTCTGTGTCTCCAAGATTACCCCAAATTCCCATTTTTCCCTCCAGGGTGGATTTTGGGGATTCCCAGGATGGATTTTGGGGGTTTCCCTGTCCCCAGAATCACCCCAAATCCCCATTTTTTCCCCCTGGATGGATTTTGGGGGTTTCCCTGTCCCCAGGATCACCCCAAATCCCCGTTTTTTCTCCCCAGCATGGATTTTGGGGATTCCCAGGATGGATTTTGGGGTTTCCCAGCCCCCAGAATTACTCCAAATCCCCGTGTTTCCCCCCAGGATGGATTCTGGGGTTCCCAGGATGGATTTTGGGGATTCCCAGGATGGATTTTGGAGTTCCCCTGCCCCTAGGATCACCCCAAATCCCCATTTTTTCCCCCAGGATGGATTTTGGGGATTCCCAGGATGGATTTTGGGGTTTCCCTGCCCCCAGAATCACCCCCAAATCCCCGTTTTTTCTCCCCCAGGATGGATTTTGGGGGTTCCCCAGGATGGATTTTGGAGTTCCCCTGCCCCCAAAATTACCCCAAATCCCGTGTTTCCCCCCAGGATGGATTTCGGGGTTCCCCAGCCCCCAGAATCACCCCAAATCCCCGTTTTTTCTCCCCAGGATGGATTTTGGGGATTCCCAGGATGGATTTTGGGGTTCCCCAGCCCCCAGGATCACCCCAAATCCCCGTTTTTCTCCCCGCCCAGGACGGCTTTGTTCAGAACGTGCACACGCCGCGGGTGCGCGTGGACCCCGACGGGCGCTGCGCGGTGATGCTGATCTACGGCACGCGCCTGGTGGTGCTGCCCTTCCGCCGCGACTCGCTGGCCGACGAGCACGAGGGGCTGGTGGGAGAGGGGGTGAGAGAGCCCGAGAACCCCTCTGCAGGGCTGGGGAGCCCCCCTGAGCCCCCCCCTGAAATACCCCTGAGCCCCCCTGAACCCCCCTGAGCCCCCCTGAGCCCCCCTGAGCCCCTGAGCCCCCCTGAAATACCCCTGAGCCCCCCTGAACCCCCCTGAGCCCCCCTGAGCCCCCCCTGAAATACCCCTGAGCCCCCCTGAACCCCCCCTGAGCCCCCCTGAGCCCCCCTGAGCCCCCCTGAGCGCCCCCCGAAATACCCCTGAGCCCCCCTGAGCCCCCCCTGAAATACCCCTGAACCCCCCTGAGCCCCCCTGAACCCCCCTGAGCCCCCCCCTGAGCCCCCCTGAGCCCCCCCTGAGCCCCCTGAGCCCCCCTGAGCCCCCCTGAGCCCCCTGAGCCCCCTGAAATGTCCTGAGCCCCCCCCTGAGCCCCCCTGAACCCCCCCTGAGCCCCCCCTGAGCCCCCCCTGAACCCCCCCCTGAGCCCCCCTGACCCCTCTGAGCCCCCCTGAGCCCCCTGAGCCCCCCCTGAGCCCCCCCGAAATACCCCTGAACCCCCCTGAGCCCCCCTGAGCCCCCCTGAGCGCCCCCGAAATACCCCTGAGCCCCCCTGAGCCCCCCTGAGCCCCCTGAGCCCCCCTGAACCCCTCTGAGCCCCCTGAGCCCCCCCTGAGCCCCCCTGAACCCCCCTGACCCCTCTGAGCCCCCTGAGCCCCCCCTGAGCCCCCCTGAGCCCCCCCCTGAACCCCCCTGAGCCCCCCTGAACCCCCCTGAGCCCCCCTGAAATACCCCTGAGCCCCCCTGAAATGTCCTGAGCCCCCCTGAACCCCCCTGAGCCCCCCCTGAACCCCCCTGAGCCCCCCCTGAGCCCCCCTGAACCCCCCTGACCCCTCTGAGCCCCCCCTGAGCCCCCTGAGCCCCCCAAACCCCCCCTGACCCCTCTGAGCCCCCCTGAGCCCCCCTGAACCCCTCTGAGCCCCCTGAGCCCCCCTGAGCCCCCCCTGAACCCCCCCTGAGCCCCCTCTGAGCCCCCTGAGCCCCCTGAGCCCCCCCTGAGCCCCCCCTGAGCCCCCTGAGCCCCCCCCTGAGCCCCCCCTGAGCCCCCTGAGCCCCCCTGAGCCCCCTGAGCCCCCCAAGCCCCCCCTGAACCCCCCCTGAACCCCCCAAACCCCCCCTGACCCCCCAAATCCCCCCCAATTCCCACAGGCAGAAGTCGAGTTTCCTGCCCAGCTACATCATCGACCGTGCGCGAGCTGGACGAGAAACTGCTCAACATCATCGACATGCAGTTCCTGCACGGCTACTACGAGCCCACCCTGCTCATCCTCTTCGAGCCCAACAGACCTGGCCTGGGTCCGTTCGGGGTTTGGGGGGATTTGGGGAGTTTTTGGGGAGTTTTTGGGGAGTTTCAGGGAGTTTTAGGGGGGTTTTAGGGAGTTTTTGTTGGGTTTTGGGGCTCCCAGCCCCTGCAGTTCCTGCACGGCTACTACGAGCCCACCCTGCTCATCCTCTTCGAGCCCAACCAGACCTGGCCTGGGTCCGTTTTGGGGTTTTTAGGGGGTTTGGGGAGTTTTTGGGGAGTTTTTGGGGAGTTTCAGGGAGTTTTAGGGGGGGTTTTAGGGAGTTTTTGTTGGGTTTTGGGGCTCCCAGCCCCTGCAGTTCCTGCACGGCTACTACGAGCCCACGCTGCTCATCCTCTTCGAGCCCAACCAGACCTGGCCTGGGTCCGTTTTGGGGATTTTTAGGGATTTTGAGGAGTTTTTGGGGAGTTTTTGGGGGAGTTTCAGGGAGTTTGTAGGGGGGTTTTAGGGAGTTTTTGTTGGGTTTTGGGGCTCCCAGCCCCCTGCAGTTCCTGCACGGCTACTACGAGCCCACCCTGCTCATCCTCTTCGAGCCCAACCAGACCTGGCCTGGGTCCGTTCGGGGTTTGGGGGGATTTGGGGAGTTTTTGGGGGAGTTTTTGGGGAGTTTCAGGGAGTTTTAGGGGGGTTTTAGGGAGTTTTGTTGGGGTTTTGGGGCTCCCAGCCCCTGCAGTTCCTGCACGGCTACTACGAGCCCACCCTGCTCATCCTCTTCGAGCCCAACCAGACCTGGCCTGGGTCCGTTTTGGGGTTTTTAGGGGTTTTGGGGAGTTTTTGGGGAGTTTTTGGGGAGTTTCAGGGAGTTTTAGGGGGGGTTTTAGGGAGTTTTGTGTGGGTTTTGGGGGCTCCCAGCCCCTGCAGTTCCTGCACGGCTACTACGAGCCCACGCTGCTCATCCTCTTCGAGCCCAACCAGACCTGGCCTGGGTCCGTTTTGGGGATTTTTAGGGATTTTGAGGAGTTTTTGGGGAGTTTTTGGGGAGTTTCAGGGAGTTTTAGGGGGGTTTTAGGGAGTTTTTGTGGGTTTTGGGGCTCCCAGCCCCTGCAGTTCCTGCACGGCTACTACGAGCCCACCCTGCTCATCCTCTTCGAGCCCAACCAGACCTGGCCTGGGTCCGTTTTGGGGTTTTTAGGGGTTTTGGGGAGTTTTTGGGGAGTTTTTGGGGAGTTTCAGGGAGTTTTAGGGGGGTTTTAGGGAGTTTTTGTTGGGTTTTGGGGGCTCCCAGCCCCTGCAGGTCCTGCACGGCTACTACGAGCCCACCCCTGCTCATCCTCTTCGAGCCCAACCAGACCTGGCCCGGGTCCGTTCGGGGTTTGGGGGGGATTTGGGGAGGTTTTTGGGGAGTTTTTGGGGAGTTTCAGGGAGTTTTAGGGGGGTTTTAGGGAGTTTTTGTTGGGTTTTGGGGCTCCCAGCCCCTGCAGTTCCTGCACGGCTACTACGAGCCCACCCTGCTCATCCTCTTCGAGCCCAACCAGACCTGGCCCGGGTCCGTTTTGGGGATTTTTAGGGATTTTGAGGAGTTTTTGGGGAGTTTCAGGGAGTTTTTGGGGAGTTTCAGGGAGTTTTTGTGGGGTTTTAGGGAGTTTTTGTTGGGTTTTGGGGCTCCCAGCCCCTGCAGTTCCTGCACGGCTACTACGAGCCCACCCTGCTCATCCTCTCCCAGCCCAACCAGACCTGGCCCGGGTCCGTTTTGGGGGTTTTAGGGTGTTCTGGGGGGTTTTTGGGGAGTTTTAGGGGGGTTTTTGGGAGTTTTGGGGGGGTTTTGGGGGGTCGCAGTTCCTGCATGGCTGCTACGAGCCCACCCTGCTCATCCTCTCCCAGCCCAACCAGACCTGGCCCGGGTCAGTTTTGGGGGGTCCCAGCAGGGACTGGAGGCTCCCAGTCCAGGGGGGTCACTGCCCAGTTTGGGGGGTGTCAGTGAGCTTGGGGGGGGACACAAGGGACAGGCCGGGGGGGTCACTGCTGGATTTGGGGGTGGCACTGCCTGGGCAGGGGGTGGCACTGGGGACACCTCGCCTTGGAGACCCCCAACGCCGAGAGATGAGCCCTGGGGGGGTCAGGGTCAGTCGGTCACCCCGGGGGACATTGGGGTGTCCCCAGAGGGGTGACAGGGCTGGGGGATGGTCAGTCGGTCACCCCGGGGGACATTGGGGTGTCCCCAGAGGGGTGACAGGGGTGGGGATGGTCAGTTGGTCACCTCGGGGGACATTGGGGTGTCCCCAAAGGGGTGACAGGGCTGGGATGGTCAGTTGGTCACCTCGGGGGACATTGGGGGTGTCCCCAAAGGGGTGACAGGGCTGGGATGGTCAGTTGGTCACCTCGGGGGACATTGGGGTGTCCCCAAAGGGGTGACAGGGCTGGGATGGTCAGTTGGTCACCTCGGGGGACATTGGGGTGTCCCCAAAGGGGTGACAGGGCTGGGGGGGTCAGTCGGTCACCTCGGGGGACATTGGGGTGTCCCCAAAGGGGTGACAGGGCTGGGATGGTCAGTTGGTCACCTCGGGGGACATTGGGGTGTCCCCAAAGGGGTGACAGGGGTGGGATGGTCAGTTGGTCACCTCGGGGGACATTGGGGTGTCCCCAAAGGGGTGACAGGGGTGGGGGATGGTCAGTTGGTCACCTCGGGGGACATTGGGGTGTCCCCAAAGGGGTGACAGGGCTGGGGGGGTCAGTTGGTCACCTCGGGGGACATTGGGGTGTCCCCAAAGGGGTGACAGGGCTGGGGGATGGTCAGTTGGTCACCTCGGGGGGCATTGGGGTGTCCCCAAAGGGGTGACAGGGCTGGGGGGGTCAGTTGGTCACCTCGGGGGACATTGGGGTGTCCCCAAAGGGGTGACAGGGCTGGGATGGTCAGTTGGTCACCTCGGGGGACATTGGGGTGTCCCCAAAGGGGTGACAGGGCTGGGGGATGGTCAGTTGGTCACCTCGGGGGACATTGGGGTGTCCCCAAAGGGGTGACAGGGCTGGGATGGTCAGTTGGTCACCTCGGGGGGCATTGGGGTGTCCCCAAAGGGGTGACAGGGCTGGGGGGGTCAGTCGGTCACCCCGGGGGACATTGGGGTGTCCCCAAAGGGGTGACAGGGGTGGGGGGGTCAGTTGGTCACCTCGGGGGACATTGGGGTGTCCCCAAAGGGGTGACAGGGCTGGGGGATGGTCAGTCGGTCACCTCAGGGGACATTGGGGTGTCCCCAAAGGGGTGACAGGGGTGGGGGGGTCAGTTGGTCACCTCGGGGGACATTGGGGTGTCCCCAAAGGGGTGACAGGGCTGGGGGATGGTCAGTTGGTCACCTCGGGGGACATTGGGGTGTCCCCAAAGGGGTGACAGGGGTGGGGGATGGTCAGTTGGTCACCTGGGGGGGCATTGGGGTGTCCCCAGAGGGGTGACAGGGCTGGGATGGTCAGTTGGTCACCTCGGGGGACATTGGGGTGTCCCCAAAGGGGGTGACAGGGCTGGGATGGTCAGTTGGTCACCTCGGGGGACATTGGGGTGTCCCCAAAGGGGTGACAGGGCTGGGATGGTCAGTTGGTCACCTCGGGGGACATTGGGGTGTCCCCAAAGGGGTGACAGGGCTGGGATGGTCAGTCGGTCACCTCAGGGGACATTGGGGGTGTCCCCCAAAGGGGTGACAGGGCTGGGGGGGGTCAGTTGGTCACCTCGGGGGGCATTGGGGTGTCCCCCAAAGGGGTGACAGGGCTGGGGGATGGTCAGTTGGTCACCTCAGGGGACATTGGGGTGTCCCCAAAGGGGTGACAGGGGTGGGATGGTCAGTTGGTCACCTCGGGGGACATTGGGGTGTCCCCAAAGGGGTGACAGGGGTGGGATGGTCAGTTGGTCACCTCGGGGGACATTGGGGTGTCCCCAAAGGGGTGACAGGGGTGGGGGGGTCAGTTGGTCACCTCGGGGGACATTGGGGTGTCCCCAGAGGGGTGACAGGGCTGGAGGATGGTCAGTTGGTCACCTCAGGGGACATTGGGGTGTCCCCAAAGGGGTGACAGGGGTGGGATGGTCAGTTGGTCACCTCGGGGGACATTGGGGTGTCCCCAAAGGGGTGACAGGGGTGGGATGGTCAGTTGGTCACCTCGGGGGACATTGGGGTGTCCCCAAAGGGGTGACAGGGGTGGGATGGTCAGTCGGTCACCTCGGGGGACATTGGGGTGTCCCCAAAGGGGTGACAGGGGTGGGATGGTCAGTTGGTCACCTCGGGGGACATTGGGGTGTCCCCAAAGGGGTGACAGGGCTGGGGGATGGTCAGGGTCACTCTGTGCCCCCCAGGTGACACTGGGGTGACACTGGGGTGACACTGGGGTGTCCCCACAGGCGGGTGGCGGTGCGACAGGACACGTGCAGCATCGTGGCCATCTCGCTGAACATCCTGCAGCGCGTCCACCCGGTCATCTGGTCACTGAGCTCGCTGCCCTTCGACTGCACCCAGGCCCTGCCCGTCCCCAAACCCATCGGTCAGTGACGGGGACAGGGGGGACACGGGGGTGGGGACAATGGCACAGGGACACTGACGGGGACAGGGACACAGGGGTGGGGGACAATGGCACAGTGACACTGATGGGGACAGGGACACAGGGACAGTGACAATGGCACAGTGACAGTGACACAGTGGCACTGACAGGGACACAGGGACAGGGACACAGTGACAATGGCACAGTGGCACTGACAGGGACACAGTGACAGTGACAATGACACAGGGACAGGGACACAGTGACAGTGACAATGGCACAGTGGCACTGACAGGGACACAATGACAATGGCACAGTGACAGTGACACAGTGACACTGACAGGGACACAGGGACAGGGACACAGGGACAATGGCACAGTGACACTGACAGGGACACAGTGACAGTGACAATGGCACAGTGGCACTGACAGGGACACAATGACAATGGCACAGTGACAGTGACAATGACACAGGGACAGTGACACAGTGACAGTGACAATGGCACAGTGGCACTGACAGGGACACAGTGACAATGGCACAGTGACAGTGACACAGTGACACTGACAGGACACAGTGACAGTGACAATGACACAGGGACAGGGACATAGGGGCAGTGACACAGTGACAGTGACAATGGCACAGTGGCACTGACAGGGACACAATGACAATGGCACAGTGACAGTGACACAGGGACACAGGGACAGGGACACAGGGACAGGGACACAGGGACAATGGCACAGTGACACTGACAGGGACAGGGACACAGGGACAGTGACACAGGGACAGTGACACTGACAGGGACAGGGACACAGGGGCGGGGACAATGGCACAGTGACACTGACAGGGACAGGGACACAGGGACAGTGACAATGGCACAGGGACAGGGACACAGTGACAGTGACAATGGCACAGTGGCACTGACAGGGACACAGTGACAATGGCACAGTAACAGTGACACAGTGGCACTGACAGGGACACAGGGACAGGGACACAGGGACAATGGCACAGTGGCACTGACAGGACACAGTGACAGTGACAATGACACAGGGGCAGTGACACAGTGACAGTGACAATGGCACAGTGGCACTGACAGGACACAGTGACAATGGCACAGTGGCACTGACAGGACACAGTGACAGTGACAATGACACAGGGACAGGGACACAGGGGCAGTGACACAGTGACAGTGACAATGGCACAGTGGCACTGACAGGGACACAATGACAATGGCACAGTGACAGTGACACAAGGACACAGGGACAGGGACACAGGGACAGGGACACAGGGACAATGGCACAGTGACAGTGACACAGTGGCACTGACAGGACACAGTGACAGTAACAATGACACAGTGGCACTGACAGGGACACAGTGACAATGGCACAGTGACAGTGACACAGTGACACTGACAGGGACACAGGGGTGGGGACAATGGCACAGTGACACTGACAGGGACAGGGACACAGGGGCGGGGACAATGGCACAGGGACACTGATGGGGACAGGGACACAGGGACAGTGACAATGGCACAGGGACACTGACAGGGACGGGGACACAGCAACAGTGACAGGGTCCCTGCCCGTCCCCAAACCCATCAGTCAGGGACGGTGACAGGGACACAGGGACAGTGACAATGGCACAGTGACAGTGACACAGTGGCACTGACAGGGACACAGGGACAGGGACACAGGGACAATGGCACAGTGGCACTGACAAGGGACACAGGAACAGTGACAATGGCACAGTAACAGTGACACAGTGGCACTGACAGGGACACAGGGACAATGGCACAGTGGCACTGACAGGACACAGTGACAGTGACAATGACACAGGGACAGGGACACAGGGGCAGTGACACAGTGACAGTGACAATGGCACAGTGGCACTGACAGGGACACAATGACAATGGCACAGTGACAGTGACAGAGTGGCACTGACAGGGACACAGGGACAGGGACACAGGGACAATGGCACAGTGGCACTGACAGGACACAGTGACAGTGACAATGACACAGGGACAGGGACACAGTGACAGTGACAATGGCACAGTGGCACTGATAGGGACACAATGACAATGGCACAGTGGCACTGACAGGGACACAGGGACAGTGACAATGGCACAGTGGCACTGACAGGGACACAATGACAATGGCACAGTGACAGTGACACAGTGACACTGACAGGGACACGGGGACAGGGACACAGGGACAATGGCACAGTGACAGTGACAATGGCACAGTGGCACTGACAGGGACACAATGACAATGGCACAGTGACAGTGACAATGACACAGGGACAGGGACACAGTGACAGTGACAATGGCACAGTGGCACTGACAGGGACACAATGACAATGGCACAGTGACAGTGACACAGTGGCACTGACAGGGACACAGGGACAATGGCACAGTGGCACTGACAGGGACACAGGGACAGTGACAATGGCACAGTAACAGTGACACAGTGGCAGTGACACAGTGACAGTGACAATGGCACAGTGACACTGACAGGACACAGGGACAGTGACAATGGCACAGTGGCACTGACAGGGACACAGTGACAATGGCACAGTGACAGTGACACAGTGACACTGACAGGGACACGGGGACAGGGACACAGGGACAATGGCACAGTGACAGTGACACAGTGACACTGACAGGGACACAGGGACAGGGACACAGGGACAATGGCACAGTGACACTGACAGGGACACAGTGACAGTGACAATGACACAGGGACAGGGACACAGTGACAGTGACAATGGCACAGTGGCACTGACAGGGACACAGTGACAATGGCACAGTGACAGTGACACAGTGGCACTGACAGGGACACAGGGACAATGGCACAGTGGCACTGACAAGGGACACAGGGACAGTGACAATGGCACAGTGACAGTGACACAGTGGCACTGACAGGGACACAGGGACAGGGACACAGGGACAATGGCACAGTGGCACTGACAGGACACAGTGACAGTGACAATGACACAGGGACAGGGACACAGTGACAGTGACAATGGCACAGTGACACTGACAGGGACACAGTGACAATGGCACAGGGACAGTGACAGAGTGGCACTGACAGGGACACAGGGACAGGGACACAGGGACAATGGCACAGTGACAGTGACACGGTGGCACTGACAGGGACACAGGGACAGGGACACACTGACAGGGATAATGGCACAGTGACGCTGACGGGGACAGGGACACAGGGACGGGGACAATGGCACAGTGACAGTGACACAGTGGCACTGACAGGGACACAGGGACAGGGACACAGGGACAATGGCACAGTGGCACTGACAGGACACAGTGACAGTGACAATGACACAGGGACAGGGACACAGGGGCAGTGACACAGTGACAGTGACAATGGCACAGTGGCACTGACAGGGACACAGTGACAATGGCACAGTGACAGTGACAGAGTGGCACTGACAGGGACACAGTGACAGGGACACAGGGACAATGGCACAGTGACAGTGACACGGTGGCACTGACAGGGACACAGGGACAGGGACACACTGACAGGGATAATGGCACAGTGACGCTGACGGGGACAGGGACACAGGGACGGGGACATAGTGACACTGACAGGGACAGGGACAGTGACAGGGCCAGGGGTCCCTGGTGGGTGACAGGGGCAGGGTGGGGACAGTGGTGGTGACAGTGAGGTGATGATGGTGGTGGTGGTGACAATGACAGTGACATTTTCTTTGTGCTGGGGGTGTGGTGGTGGTGACAATGACGCTGTTCTTATCCTGGAGGGTGGTGGCAGTACGGTGACAATGACAACGTCCCCATGGCCCCAGTGTCCCCAGGAGGTGTGGCGATGGTGTGGGGGTGGTGTGGTGGTGGTGACGCTGACCGTGGCAGTGACACTGTCCCCAGTGTCCCCCTGTCCCCAGGAGGTGTGGTGATGGTGACGGTGTGATGGTGACGGTGTGATGGTGACGGCGTGATAGTAACAGTGATGGTGAAGGTGACAGTTTGATGGTGATGGTGTGATGGTGACAGTGTGAGGGTGATGGTGACAGTGTGAGGGTGATGGTGACAGTGTGATGGTGACAGGGTGATGGTGACAGTGTCCCCCTGTCCACAGGCGGTGTGGTGATGACAACAGTGTGATGGTGATGGTGACAGTGTGATGGTGATGGTGACACTGTCCCCTGTCCACAGGCGGTGTGGTGACGGTGACGGTGTGATGGTGATGGTGACGGTGTGATGATGATGGTGACGGTGTGATGATGATGGTGACAGTGTGATGGTGACGGTGTGACAGTGTGATGGTGTGATGGTGACAGTGTGATGGTGTGATGGTGATAGTGTGTTGGTGACGGTGACAGTGTCCCCTGTCCGCAGGCGGCGTGGTGATGGTGACAGTGTGATGGTGATGGTGACGGTGTGATGGTGACAGTGTGATGGTGACGGTGACACTGTGATGATGATGGTGACAGTGTGATGGTGACGGTGTGATGATGATGATGACAGTGTGATGGTGACACTGTCCCCTGTCCACAGGCGGTGTGGTGATGGTGACGGTGTGATGATGATGGTGACGGTGTGATGTGATGGTGACACTGTGACGGTGACAGTGACAGTGTCCTCTCTCCGCAGGCGGCGTGGTGATGGTGGCAGTGTGATGGTGATGGTGACAATGTGATGGTGTGATGGTGTGATGGTGACGGTGTGTTGGTGATGGTGATGGTGTGATGGTGACGGTGTAATGGTGACACTGTGATGGTGACTGTGACAGTGTGATGGTGACGGTGTGATGGTGACGGTGTGATGGTGACAGTGACACTGTGATGGTGATGGTGACAGTGACACTGTCCCCTGTCCGCAGGCAGTGTGGTGATGGTGCTGGTGTGTTGATGATAGTGTGATGGTGACAGTGACACTGTCCCCTGTCCGCAGGTGGTGTGGTGATGGTGTGTTGATTGACAGTGTGATGGTGACGGTGACACTGTCCCCTGTCCGCAGGTGGTGTGGTGATGGTGATGGTGTGTTGATTGACAGTGTGATGGTGACGGTGACACTGATGGTGACAGTGACACTGTCCCCTGTCCGCAGGCAGTGTGGTGATGGTGCTGGTGTGTTGATGATAGTGTGATGGTGACACTGATGGTGACAGTGACACTGTCCCCTGTCCGCAGGTGGTGTGGTGATGGTGATGGTGTGTTGATGACAGTGTGATGGTGATGGTGACACTGTGATGGTGACGGTGACACTGATGGTGACGGTGACAGTGTCCCCTGTCCGCAGGCGGCGTGGTGATGGTGATGGTGTGTTGATGACACTGTGATGGTGATGGTGACGCTGTGATGGTGACGGTGACACTGATGGTGACGGTGACGCTGTCGCCTGTCCGCAGGCGGCGTGGTGATGGTGACGGTGTGATGGTGACGGTGACACTGTGATGGTGATGGTGACGCTGATGGTGACGGTGACAGTGTCCCCTGTCCGCAGGCGGCGTGGTGATGGTGATGGTGTGTTGATGACAGTGTGATGGTGATGGTGACGCTGTGATGGTGACGGTGACACTGATGGTGACGGTGACACTGTCGCCTGTCCGCAGGCGGCGTGGTGATGGTGACAGTGGGATGGTGACACTGTGATGGTGACGGTGTGATGGTGTGACGGTGTGATGGTGTGACAGTGCGATGGTGATGGTGACACTGTGATGGTGATGGTGTGATGGTGACGGTGACAGTGTCCCCTGTCCGCAGGCGGCGTGGTGATGGTGATGGTGTGTTGATGACAGTGTGATGGTGATGGTGACGGTGTGATGGTGATGGTGACACTGTGATGGTGATGGTGACACTGATGGTGACAGTGACAGTGTCCCCTGTCCGCAGGCGGCGTGGTGATGGTGATGGTGTGTTGATGATAGTGTGATGGTGATGGTGACACTGTGATGGTGACGGTGACAGTGTCCCCTGTCCGCAGGCGGCGTGGTGATCTTCGCGGTGAACTCGCTGCTGTACCTGAACCAGAGCGTGCCCCCGTACGGGGTGGCCCTCAACAGCCTCACCTGCGGCACCACCGTCTTCCCGCTGCGTGAGGGACCGCGGCCTTCCTCCCCCTCCTCCTCCTCGTTCTGGTCTTCATCTTCCTCCTCTTCGTCCCACTTCATCCTCCTGTCCTTGTCAGCCACGTCTTCGGCCTCACCCTCGTCGTCCTCGTCGTCGTCTTCCTCACCATCCCCGTCTGCGTCCCCCATCATCACCCTCATCTTCACCTTCGTCGTCCTCGTCTTCCTCCTCCTCGTTCTCATCCTCGTCTTCCTCCTCCTCTTTCTCTTTCTCATCGTCTTCCTCGTCTTCTTTTTCTTGCTCCGTCCTCTGTCGCTCTCATCTCCATGCCCTCCTCCTGCTCTTCCTCATCCTCTTCCTCCTTCTCTTTCTCCTCCTCCATCGTCTTTGCTCTCATCTTCCTCATCTCTCTCTGTGCCCTCCTCCTCCTCCTCTTCATCTTTCTCTTGCTCCTTCTGTTCTTCCTCCTCTTTCTCATTCTCATTTTCCTTCTCTTCCTGGTTTTTGTTTTTCTTTTCTCTTCTTCCTTCTCCTTCTCTTCTTCCTCTTCCTCCTCCTTTCCTCTCTCTTTTTCCTTCTCTTCATTCTCCTCCTCTTCCTCCTCCTTTCCTCTCTCTTTTTCCTTCTCTTCATTCTCCTCCTCTTCCTCCTCCTCTTTCTCGTCTTCATCTTCCTCCTCCTCTTTTGCTTTCCTTGTCCTTTGTTATCCTGTCCTGTCCCTGTCTCTCTCCCTGCCCTGTCCTCATCTCTGCCCTGTCCCCAACCCTGTCCCTGTCTCATCCCTGCCCTGTCCCTGCCCCCATCCCTGCCATGTCCCCGTCCCTGCCGTGTCCCCATCCTTGTCCCCATCCCTTTCCCCTGTCCTGTCCCTGCCTTGCCCCCCGTCCCCATCCCTGTCCCCATCCCTGCCATGTCCCCATCCCCGTCCCTATCTCCGCCACTGTCCCTGTCCTCTGTCCCCATCCCTGTCCCCGTCCCTGCCCTGTTCCCTGTCCTGTCCCCATCTCTGTCTCTGTCCTCTGTCCCTGTCCCCATCCCCATCCCTGTCCCCTGTCCCCCTGTCTCCATCCCCGTCTCCATCCCTGTCCCCGTCCCTGCCCCTGTGCCCAGCTGTGACCGTCCCCATCTCTGTCACCTGTCCCCTGTCCCTGTCCCCTGTCCCTGCCCTGTCCCCTGTCCCCGTCCCTGTCCCCGTCCCTGCCTCTGTGCCCAGCTGTGACCGTCCCCATCTCTGTCACCTGTCCCCTGTCACCTGTCCCCTGTCCCTGTCCCCTGTCCCTGCCCTGTCCCCTGTCCCCATCCCCGTCCCTGTCCCCGTCCCCATCTCTGACTGTCCCCGTCCCTGTCCCCGTCCCCATCTCTGACCATCCCCATCTCTGACCGTCCCTGTCCCCATCCCCATCTCTGACCGTCCCTGTCCCCGTCCCTGTCCCCATCTCTGACCGTCCCCGTCCCTGTCCCCGTCCCTGTCCCCATCCCCATCTCTGACCGTCCCCATCCCTGTCCCTGTCCCCGTCCCCGTCCCTGTCCCCGTCCCCATCTCTGACCATCCCCATCTCTGACCGTCCCTGTCCCCATCCCCATCTCTGACCGTCCCTGTCCCTGTCCCCGTCCCTGTCCCCGTCCCTGTCCCCGTCCCCGTCCCTGTCCCCATCCCCATCTCTGACCGTCCCCGTCCCTGTCCCTGTCCCTGTCCCCGTCCCCATCTCTGACTGTCCCTGTCCCCGTCCCTGTCCCCATCCCCGTCCCTGTCCCCATCCCCATCTCTGACTGTCCCTGTCCCCGTCCCTGTCCCCATCCCCGTCCCTGTCCCCGTCCCTGTCCCTGTCCCCGTCCCTGTCCCCGTCCCCATCTCTGACCATCCCCGTCCCTGTCCCCGTCCCTGTCCCCATCCCCATCTCTGACCGTCCCCGTCCCCATCCCTGTCCCCATCCCTGTCCCCGTCCCCATCTCTGACCGTCCCCGTCCCTGTCCCTGTCCCCATCTCTGACCGTCCCTGTCCCCGTCCCTGTCCCCATCTCTGACCATCCCCGTCCCCGTCCCCATCTCTGACCGTCCCTGTCCCCATCCCTGTCCCCATCTCTGACCATCCCCGTCCCCATCTCTGACCGTCCCCGTCCCTGTCCCCGTCCCTGTCCCCGTCCCTGTCCCTGTCCCCATCTCTGACCGTCCCTGTCCCCGTCCCTGTCCCCGTCCCCATCTCTGACCGTCCCCGTCCCTGTCCCCGTCCCTGTCCCCATCCCCATCTCTGACCGTCCCCGTCCCTGTCCCTGTCCCCATCTCTGACCGTCCCTGTCCCCGTCCCTGTCCCCATCTCTGACCGTCCCTGTCCCCGTCCCTGTCCCCGTCCCCATCTCTGACCGTCCCCATCCCTGTCCCCATCCCCGTCCCTGTCCCCATCCCCATCTCTGACTGTCCCTGTCCCCGTCCCTGTCCCCATCTCTGACCGTCCCCGTCCCTGTCCCCATCCCCATCTCTGACCGTCCCCGTCCCTGTCCCCGTCCCCATCTCTGACCGTCCCCGTCCCTGTCCCCATCCCCGTCCCTGTCCCCGTCCCCATCTCTGACCATCCCCGTCCCCATCCCTGTCCCCGTCCCTGTCCCCGTCCCCGTCCCTGTCCCCATCCCCATCTCTGACCGTCCCCGTCCCTGTCCCCGTCCCTGTCCCCGTCCCCATCTCTGACCGTCCCTGTCCCCATCCCTGTCCCCATCTCTGACCATCCCCGTCCCCGTCCCCATCTCTGACCGTCCCCGTCCCTGTCCCCGTCCCTGTCCCCATCCCCATCTCTGACCGTCCCTGTCCCCGTCCCTGTCCCCATCTCTGACCGTCCCCGTCCCTGTCCCCGTCCCCATCTCTGACCGTCCCTGTCCCCATCCCTGTCCCCGTCCCTGTCCCCGTCCCCATCTCTGACCGTCCCTGTCCCCATCCCTGTCCCCGTCCCTGTCCCCGTCCCCATCTCTGACCGTCCCTGTCCCCATCCCTGTCCCCATCCCCATCTCTGACTGTCCCCATCCCCGTCCCCGTCCCCATCTCTGACCATCCCCGTCCCTGTCCCCGTCCCCGTCCCTGTCCCCGTCCCCATCTCTGACCGTCCCCATCTCTGACCGTCCCCGTCCCCATCTCTGACCGTCCCCGTCCCCGTCCCTGTCCCCATCTCTGACCGTCCCCGTCCCTGTCCCCGTCCCTGTCCCCATCCCCATCTCTGACCGTCCCTGTCCCCGTCCCCGTCCCTGTCCCCGTCCCCGTCCCCGTCCCTGTCCCCATCTCTGACCGTCCCTGTCCCCGTCCCTGTCCCCGTCCCCGTCCCTGTCCCCGTCCCTGTCCCCATCCCCATCTCTGACCGTCCCTGTCCCCGTCCCTGTCCCCATCCCCGTCCCTGTCCCCATCTCTGACCGTCCCTGTCCCCGTCCCTGTCCCCGTCCCCATCTCTGACCGTCCCTGTCCCCGTCCCTGTCCCCATCTCTGACCGTCCCTGTCCCCGTCCCTGTCCCCGTCCCCATCTCTGACCGTCCCCGTCCCTGTCCCCAGGGATCCAGGAGGGCGTGAGGATGACCTTGGACTGTGCCCAGGCCACCTTCATCTCCTACGACAAGATGGTCATCTCGCTCAAGGGGGGTGAGATGTGAGTCCGGGGGGGGCTGGGGGGGTCTCCAGGGATTTTGGGGGGCCTCCCCAAGGATTTTGGGGTGTCCTGTCACCCCCCCCGAGGTGCCACCCCCCTGTCCCAGCCGTGTCCTGGCGCTGATCGGGGATGGGATGAGCTCTGTCCCCTCCTTCCACTGGGACAAGGGGGGGGTCTCTGGGGGTCCCGCGATTCCTGGGGGGGTCTCCATGGATTTTGGCGTGTCCCCAAGGATTTTGGGGGGGTTCCCAGTGATTTTGGGGCGGTTCCCAAGGATTTTGGGGTGTCCTGAGGGTCCCTTGCCCCCTTTGTACCCCAGCCGTGTCCTGGTGCCGATCACGGACGGGATGAGCTCTGTCCTCTCCTTCCACTGGGACAAGGGGGGGACTCCATGGATTTTGGGGGGACTCCATGGATTTTGGGGGGTCTCCATGGATTTTGGGGCGGTTCCCAGTGATTTTGGGGGGTTTTCCCATGGATTTTGGGGTGTCCTGAGGGTCCCGTGTCCCCTTTGTGTCCCAGCTACGTGCTGACGCTGATCACGGACGGGATGCGCTCCGTGCGCTCCTTGCACTGGGACAAGGGGGGTCTCCATGGATTTTGGGGGTCTCCATGGATTTTGGGGCGGTTCCCAGTGATTTTGGGGTGTTTCCCAAGGATTTTGGGGTGTCCTGAGGGTCCCTTGCCCCCTTTGTGCCCCAGCCGTGTCCTGGTGCCGATCACGGACGGGATGCGCTCTGTCCCCTCCTTCCACTGGGACAAGGGGGGCACTCTATGAATTTTGGGGGGACTCCATGGATTTTGGGGCGGTTCCCAGGGATTTTGGGGCGGTTCCCAGGGATTTTGGGGGGTTTTCCCATGGATTTTGGGGTGTCCTGAGGGTCCCGTGTCCCCTTTGTGTCCCAGCTACGTGCTGACGCTGATCACGGACGGGATGCGCTCCGTGCGCTCCTTCCACTGGGACAAGGGGGGTCTCCATGGATTTTGGGGGGTCTCCATGGATTTGGGGGGTTTTCCCATGGATTTGGGGCGGTTCCCAAGGATTTTGGGGTGTTTCCCAAGGATTTTGGGGTGTCCTGAGGGTCCCTTGCCCCCTTTGTGCCCCAGCCGTGTCCTGGTGCCGATCACGGACGGGATGCGCTCTGTCCTCTCCTTCCACTGGGACAAGGGGGGGACTCCATGGATTTTGGGGGTCTCCATGGATTTTGGGGCGGTTCCCAGTGATTTTGGGGTGTTTCCCAAGGATTTTGGGGTGTCCTGAGGGTCCCTTGCCCCCTTTGTGCCCCAGCCGTGTCCTGGTGCCGATCACGGACGGGATGCGCTCTGTCCCCTCCTTCCACTGGGACAAGGGGGGCACTCTATGAATTTTGGGAGGACTCCATGGATTTTGGGGCGGTTCCCAGGGATTTTGGGGCGGTTCCCAGGGATTTTGGGGGGTTTTCCCATGGATTTTGGGGTGTCCTGAGGGTCCCGTGTCCCCTTTGTGTCAGCTACGTGCTGATGCTGATCACGGACGGGATGCGCTCCGTGCGCTCCTTCCACTGGGACAAGGGGGGTCTCCATGGATTTTGGGGGTCTCCATGGATTTTGGGGCGGTTCCCAGTGATTTTGGGGGGTTTTCCCATGGATTTTGGGGTGTCCTGAGGGTCCCGTGTCCCCTTTGTGTCCCAGCTACGTGCTGACGCGGATCACGGACGGGATGCGCTCCGTGCGCTCCTTCCACTGGGACAAGGGGGGTCTCCATGGATTTTGGGGGGTCTCCATGGATTTGGGGGGTTTTCCCATGGATTTGGGGCGGTTCCCAAGGATTTTGGGGTGTTTCCCAAGGATTTTGGGGTGTCCTGAGGGTCCCTTGCCCCCTTCGTGCCCCAGCCGTGTCCTGGTGCCTATCACGGACGGGATGCGCTCTGTCCCCTCCTTCCACTGGGACAAGGGGGGCACTCTATGAATTTTGGGAGGACTCCATGGATTTTGGGGCGGTTCCCAGGGATTTTGGGGCGGTTCCCAGTGATTTTGGGGGGTTTTCCCATGGATTTTGGGGTGTCCTGAGGGTCTCGTGTCCCCTTTGTGTCCCAGCTACGTGCTGACGCTGATCACGGACGGGATGCGCTCCGTGCGCTCCTTCCACTGGGACAAGGGGGGTCTCCATGGATTTTGGGGCGGTTCCCAGTGATTTTGGGGGGTTTTCCCATGGATTTTGGGGTGTCCTGAGGGTCCCGTGTCCCCTTTGTGTCCCAGCTACGTGCTGACGCTGATCACGGACGGGATGCGCTCCGTGCGCTCCTTCCACTGGGACAAGGGGGGTCTCCATGGATTTTGGGGGGTCTCCATGGATTTGGGGGGTTTTCCCATGGATTTGGGGCGGTTCCCAAGGATTTTGGGGTGTTTCCCAAGGATTTTGGGGTGTCCTGAGGGTCCCTTGCCCCCTTCGTGCCCCAGCCGTGTCCTGGTGCCGATCACGGATGGGATGCGCTCTGTCCTCTCCTTCCACTGGGACAAGGGGGGGACTCCATGGATTTTGGGGGTCTCCATGGATTTTGGGGCGGTTCCCAGTGATTTTGGGGTGTTTCCCAAGGATTTTGGGGTGTCCTGAGGGTCCCTTGCCCCCTTTGTGCCCCAGCCGTGTCCTGGTGCCGATCACGGACGGGATGCGCTCTGTCCCCTCCTTCCACTGGGACAAGGGGGGCACTCTATGAATTTTGGGGGGACTCCATGGATTTTGGGGCGGTTCCCAGGGATTTTGGGGCGGTTCCCAGGGATTTTGGGGGGTTTTCCCATGGATTTTGGGGTGTCCTGAGGGTCCCGTGTCCCCTTTGTGTCCCAGCTACGTGCTGACGCTGATCACGGACGGGATGCGCTCCGTGCGCTCCTTCCACTTCGACAAAGCGGCCGCCTCCGTGCTCACCACCTGCGTAAGGATCTGGGGCACCCTGGGGACACCCTGGGGACACCCTGGGGACACCCTGGGACACCCTGGGGCACCCTGAGGACACCCTGGGGCACCTTGGGGACACCTGTGCCCCCCTGTCCCCAGATGGTGCCCCTGGAGCCGGGCTATCTCTTCCTGGGGTCCCGCCTGGGTAACTCGCTGCTGCTCAGGTACACGGAGAAGCTGCAGGAGCCCCCGGCCGGGGGGGCCAAGGAGGGGCCCGACAGGCAGGTGAGCCCCCAAAATCGTCCCGGGGGAGCCCGAAATCCACCTGGGGGAGCCCGAAATGAACCTGGGGAGCCCAAAATTCACCTGGGGAGCCCCGAAACGAACCTGGGAGGCCCAAAATTCACCTGGGGGAGCCCGAAATGGACGTGGGGAGCCCAAAATTCACCTGGGGAGCCCAAAATGAACCTGGGGGAGCCCGAAATGAACCTGGGGAGCCCAAAATTCACCTGGGGAGCCCAAAATTCACCTGGGGAGCCCCGAAATGAACCTGGGGAGCCCAAAATTCACCTGGGGAGCCCAAAATTCACCTGGGGACCCCAAATCCCCTCCCAGGGACCCCAAACCCTTGAGGGGATCCCAAAATCCCCTCCCCAGCACCTCAAATCCTCCTGGGGGGACCCCAAAATCCTTTCCCAAAGACCCCAAACCCTCCCAGGGACCCCACACCCTCCTGGGCACCCCAAACCCTCCCAGGGACCCCAAAACCTCTCCTGGGGAGCCCAAACCCTCCCAAGAAGCCCAAAATCCCACCCTGGGGACCCCAAATCCCCTTCCAGGGACCCCAAATCCCCTCCTGGGCCGCCCAAACCCTCCTGGGGACCCCAGATCCCCTCCCAGGGACCCCAAAATCCCCTCCTGGGGACCCCAAACCTTTCTGGGGACCCCAAACCCTCCCTGTGCCCCCCAGGAGGAGCCCCCGGTGAAGAAGAAGCGCTCGGAGCCCTCGGGGCCGTGGGCAGGTGGGTGTCAGTGGGTGACAGTGGGTGACAGTGGGTGTCAGTGGGTGTCAGTGGGTGTCAGTGGGTGACAGTGGGTGTCAGTGGGTGTCAGTGGGTGTCAGTGTCAGTGGGTGTCAGTGGGTGACAGTGGGTGACAGTGGGTGTCAGTGGGTGTCAGTGTCAGTGGGTGTCGGTGTCAGTGGGTGTCAGTGACAGTGGGTGTCAGTGGGTGTCAGTGGGTGTCAGTGGGTGTCGGTGTCAGTGGGTGACAGTGGGTGACAGTAGGTGTCAGTGGGTGTCAGTGGGTGACAGTGGGTGTCAGTGTCAGTGGGTGTCAGTGGGTGTCAGTGGGTGTCAGTGGGTGTCAGTGGGTGTCAGTGTCAGTGGGTGTCAGTGGGTGACAGTGGGTGTCAGTGGGTGTCAGTGGGTGTCAGTGACAGTGGGTGACAGTGGGTGTCAGTGGGTGTCGGTGTCAGTGGGTGACAGTGTCAGTGGGTGTCAGTGGGTGACAGTGGGTGACAGTGACAGTGGGTGACAGTGGGTGTCAGTGGGTGTCAGTGTCAGTGGGTGTCAGTGTCAGTGGGTGACAGTGGGTGTCAGTGGGTGTCGGTGTCAGTGGGTGACAGTGACAGTGGGTGTCAGTGGGTGACAGTGGGTGTCAGTGGGTGTCAGTGTCAGTGGGTGACAGTGTCAGTGGGTGTCAGTGGGTGACAGTGGGTGTCAGTGGGTGTCAGTGTCAGTGGGTGTCAGTGTCAGTGGGTGTCAGTGTCAGTGGGTGACAGTGGGTGTCAGTGGGTGTCAGTGGGTGACAGTGGGTGACAGTGGGTGTCAGTGACAGTGGGTGTCAGTGTCAGTGGGTGTCAGTGGGTGTCAGTGGGTGACAGTGGGTGTCAGTGGGTGTCGGTGTCAGTGGGTGTCAGTGACAGTGGGTGTCAGTGGGTGTCAGTGGGTGTCAGTGGGTGTCAGTGGGTGTCAGTGTCAGTGGGTGACAGTGTCAGTGGGTGTCAGTGGGTGACAGTGGGTGTCAGTGGGTGACAGTGGGTGTCAGTGGGTGTCAGTGTCAGTGGGTGTCAGTGGGTGTCAGTGGGTGTCAGTGGGTGACAGTGACAGTGGGTGACAGTGGGTGTCAGTGGGTGACAGTGGGTGACAGTGGGTGACAGTGGGTGTCAGTGTCAGTGGGTGACAGTGGGTGACAGTGGGTGACAGTGGGTGTCAGTGGGTGACAGTGGGTGACAGTGGGTGACAGTGGGTGACAGTGGGTGTCAGTGTCAGTGGGTGTCGGTGTCAGTGGGTGTCAGTGTCAGTGGGTGTCAGTGTCAGTGGGTGTCAGTGGGTGTCAGTGGGTGACAGTGGGTGTCAGTGGGTGTCGGTGTCAGTGGGTGTCAGTGTCAGTGGGTGTCAGTGGGTGTCGGTGTCAGTGGGTGACAGTGGGTGACAGTGGGTGTCAGTGGGTGACAGTGGGTGTCAGTGGGTGTCGGTGTCAGTGGGTGTCAGTGGGTGTCAGTGGGTGTCGGTGTCAGTGGGTGACAGTGTCAGTGGGTGTCAGTGGGTGACAGTGGGTGTCAGTGTCAGTGGGTGTCAGTGGGTGTCAGTGGGTGTCAGTGGGTGACAGTGGGTGTCAGTGGGTGTCAGTGTCAGTGGGTGTCAGTGGGTGTCAGTGGGTGTCAGTGGGTGACAGTGGGTGTCAGTGGGTGTCAGTGGGTGACAGTGGGTGACAGTGGGTGACAGTGGGTGTCAGTGTCAGTGGGTGACAGTGGGTGACAGTGGGTGTCAGTGTCAGTGGGTGTCAGTGTCAGTGGGTGTCAGTGGGTGACAGTGGGTGACAGTGGGTGTCAGTGGGTGTCAGTGACAGTGGGTGTCAGTGGGTGTCAGTGGGTGACAGTGGGTGTCAGTGGGTGTCGGTGTCAGTGGGTGTCAGTGTCAGTGGGTGTCAGTGGGTGACAGTGGGTGTCAGTGGGTGTCAGTGTCAGTGGGTGTCAGTGGGTGACAGTGGGTGTCAGTGGGTGTCAGTGTCAGTGGGTGTCAGTGTCAGTGGGTGTCAGTGGGTGACAGTGGGTGACAGTGGGTGACAGTGTCAGTGGGTGTCAGTGGGTGTCAGTGTCAGTGGGTGACAGTGGGTGACAGTGGGTGTCAGTGTCAGTGGGTGACAGTGGGTGTCAGTGGGTGTCAGTGTCAGTGGGTGTCAGTGGGTGTCAGTGACAGTGGGTGTCAGTGTCAGTGGGTGACAGTGGGTGTCAGTGGGTGTCAGTGGGTGACAGTGGGTGTCAGTGGGTGTCAGTGGGTGACAGTGGGTGACAGTGGGTGACAGTGGGTGACAGTGGGTGACAGTGGGTGTCAGTGTCAGTGGGTGTCGGTGTCAGTGGGTGTCAGTGACAGTGGGTGTCAGTGTCAGTGGGTGTCAGTGTCAGTGGGTGTCAGTGGGTGTCAGTGGGTGACAGTGGGTGTCAGTGGGTGTCGGTGTCAGTGGGTGTCAGTGGGTGACAGTGGGTGTCAGTGGGTGTCGGTGTCAGTGGGTGACAGTGGGTGACAGTGGGTGTCAGTGGGTGACAGTGGGTGTCAGTGGGTGTCGGTGTCAGTGGGTGTCAGTGGGTGTCAGTGGGTGTCAGTGGGTGTCAGTGTCAGTGGGTGTCAGTGGGTGACAGTGGGTGTCAGTGGGTGTCGGTGTCAGTGGGTGACAGTGTCAGTGGGTGTCAGTGGGTGACAGTGGGTGTCAGTGGGTGACAGTGGGTGTCAGTGGGTGACAGTGTCAGTGGGTGTCAGTGGGTGACAGTGGGTGTCAGTGGGTGTCAGTGGGTGTCAGTGGGTGTCAGTGGGTGACAGTGGGTGTCAGTGGGTGTCAGTGGGTGACAGTGGGTGACAGTGGGTGACAGTGGGTGTCAGTGTCAGTGGGTGACAGTGGGTGACAGTGGGTGTCAGTGTCAGTGGGTGTCGGTGTCAGTGGGTGTCAGTGTCAGTGGGTGTCAGTGGGTGACAGTGGGTGACAGTGGGTGTCAGTGGGTGTCAGTGACAGTGGGTGTCAGTGGGTGTCAGTGGGTGACAGTGGGTGTCAGTGGGTGTCGGTGTCAGTGGGTGTCAGTGTCAGTGGGTGTCAGTGGGTGACAGTGGGTGTCAGTGGGTGTCAGTGTCAGTGGGTGTCAGTGGGTGACAGTGGGTGACAGTGGGTGACAGTGGGTGTCAGTGTCAGTGGGTGTCGGTGTCAGTGGGTGTCGGTGTCAGTGGGTGTCAGTGTCAGTGGGTGTCAGTGGGTGACAGTGGGTGTCAGTGGGTGTCAGTGTCAGTGGGTGTCAGTGGGTGTCAGTGGGTGACAGTGGGTGTCAGTGGGTGTCAGTGTCAGTGGGTGTCAGTGTCAGTGGGTGTCAGTGTCAGTGGGTGTCAGTGGGTGACAGTGGGTGACAGTGGGTGACAGTGTCAGTGGGTGTCAGTGGGTGTCAGTGTCAGTGGGTGACAGTGGGTGACAGTGGGTGTCAGTGTCAGTGGGTGTCAGTGGGTGTCAGTGGGTGTCAGTGGGTGTCAGTGTCAGTGGGTGTCAGTGGGTGTCGGTGTCAGTGGGTGTCAGTGACAGTGGGTGACAGTGGGTGTCAGTGGGTGTCAGTGGGTGACAGTGGGTGACAGTGGGTGTCGGTGTCAGTGGGTGACAGTGGGTGTCAGTGTCAGTGGGTGTCAGTGGGTGTCAGTGACAGTGGGTGTCAGTGTCAGTGGGTGACAGTGGGTGTCAGTGGGTGTCAGTGGGTGACAGTGGGTGACAGTGGGTGTCAGTGGGTGTCGGTGTCAGTGGGTGACAGTGACAGTGGGTGTCAGTGTCAGTGGGTGACAGTGTCAGTGGGTGTCAGTGGGTGTCAGTGGGTGTCAGTGGGTGTCAGTGTCAGTGGGTGTCAGTGGGTGTCAGTGGGTGTCAGTGGGTGACAGTGGGTGTCAGTGTCAGTGGGTGTCAGTGTCAGTGGGTGTCAGTGGGTGTCAGTGGGTGTCAGTGGGTGACAGTGGGTGTCAGTGGGTGTCAGTGTCAGTGGGTGTCAGTGGGTGTCAGTGGGTGTCAGTGGGTGTCAGTGTCAGTGGGTGACAGTGGGTGTCAGTGGGTGTCAGTGGGTGTCAGTGTCAGTGGGTGTCAGTGTCAGTGGGTGACAGTGTCAGTGGGTGACAGTGACAGTGGGTGTCAGTGGGTGTCAGTGGGTGTCAGTGGGTGTCAGTGTCAGTGGGTGACAGTGGGTGTCAGTGGGTGTCAGTGGGTGACAGTGTCAGTGGGTGTCAGTGGGTGTCAGTGTCAGTGGGTGTCAGTGTCAGTGGGTGACAGTGGGTGACAGTGGGTGACAGTGGGTGTCAGTGTCAGTGGGTGACAGTGGGTGACAGTGGGTGTCAGTGTCAGTGGGTGTCGGTGTCAGTGGGTGTCAGTGTCAGTGGGTGTCAGTGGGTGTCAGTGGGTGTCAGTGGGTGACAGTGGGTGTCAGTGGGTGTCAGTGGGTGACAGTGTCAGTGGGTGTCAGTGGGTGACAGTGGGTGTCAGTGGGTGACAGTGGGTGACAGTGGGTGTCAGTGGGTGTCAGTGGGTGTCAGTGGGTGACAGTGTCAGTGGGTGTCAGTGGGTGTCAGTGGGTGACAGTGTCAGTGGGTGTCGGTGTCAGTGGGTGTCAGTGTCAGTGGGTGACAGTGGGTGTCAGTGGGTGTCAGTGGGTGTCAGTGGGTGACAGTGGGTGTCAGTGGGTGTCAGTGGGTGTCAGTGGGTGTCAGTGTCAGTGGGTGTCAGTGGGTGTCAGTGGGTGTCAGTGGGTGACAGTGGGTGTCAGTGGGTGTCAGTGGGTGACAGTGGGTGACAGTGGGTGACAGTGGGTGTCAGTGTCAGTGGGTGTCGGTGTCAGTGGGTGTCAGTGTCAGTGGGTGACAGTGGGTGTCAGTGGGTGTCAGTGGGTGACAGTGGGTGACAAGGGGTGACAGTGGGTGTCAGTGTCAGTGGGTGTCGGTGTCAGTGGGTGTCAGTGTCAGTGGGTGACAGTGGGTGTCAGTGGGTGACAGTGGGTGTCAGTGGGTGTCAGTGTCAGTGGGTGTCAGTGTCAGTGGGTGACAGTGGGTGACAGTGGGTGTCAGTGGGTGTCAGTGGGTGTCAGTGGGTGTCAGTGTCAGTGGGTGTCAGTGGGTGACAGTGGGTGTCAGTGGGTGTCAGTGGGTGTCAGTGGGTGTCAGTGTCAGTGGGTGTCAGTGGGTGTCAGTGGGTGTCAGTGGGTGACAGTGGGTGTCAGTGGGTGTCAGTGGGTGTCAGTGGGTGACAGTGGGTGTCAGTGTCAGTGGGTGACAGTGGGTGTCAGTGGGTGTCAGTGGGTGACAGTGGGTGTCAGTGGGTGTCAGTGTCAGTGGGTGTCAGTGGGTGTCAGTGGGTGTCAGTGTCAGTGGGTGACAGTGTCAGTGGGTGTCAGTGGGTGTCAGTGGGTGACAGTGGGTGTCAGTGGGTGTCAGTGTCAGTGGGTGTCAGTGTCAGTGGGTGACAGTGGGTGTCAGTGGGTGTCAGTGGGTGACAGTGGGTGTCAGTGGGTGTCAGTGTCAGTGGGTGTCAGTGTCAGTGGGTGTCAGTGGGTGACAGTGGGTGTCAGTGTCAGTGGGTGTCAGTGACAGTGGGTGTCAGTGGGTGTCAGTGGGTGTCAGTGGGTGACAGTGGGTGACAGTGGGTGTCAGTGACAGTGGGTGTCAGTGTCAGTGGGTGTCAGTGGGTGACAGTGGGTGTCAGTGGGTGTCAGTGTCAGTGGGTGTCAGTGTCAGTGGGTGTCAGTGGGTGACAGTGGGTGTCAGTGTCAGTGGGTGTCAGTGGGTGTCAGTGTCAGTGGGTGTCAGTGTCCGTGGGTGTCAGTGGGTGATCGTGGGTGTCAGTGGGTGACAGTGGGTGTCAGTGGGTGTCAGTGTCAGTGGGTGTCAGTGGGTGTCAGTGGGTGACAGTGGGTGACAGTGGGTGTCAGTGTCAGTGGGTGTCAGTGGGTGTCAGTGGGTGTCAGTGGGTGTCAGTGGGTGTCAGTGTCAGTGGGTGTCAGTGGGTGTCAGTGGGTGTCAGTGGGTGACAGTGGGTGTCAGTGGGTGTCAGTGTCAGTGGGTGACAGTGGGTGACAGTGGGTGACAGTGGGTGACAGTGGGTGACAGTGGGTGTCAGTGTCAGTGGGTGACAGTGGGTGACAGTGGGTGTCAGTGGGTGACAGTGGGTGACAGTGGGTGTCAGTGTCAGTGGGTGTCGGTGTCAGTGGGTGTCAGTGGGTGACAGTGGGTGTCAGTGTCAGTGGGTGTCAGTGGGTGACAGTGGGTGTCAGTGGGTGTCAGTGGGTGTCAGTGGGTGTCAGTGTCAGTGGGTGTCAGTGGGTGACAGTGGGTGTCGGTGTCAGTGGGTGTCAGTGGGTGACAGTGGGTGTCAGTGGGTGTCAGTGGGTGACAGTGGGTGTCAGTGTCAGTGGGTGTCAGTGGGTGTCAGTGGGTGACAGTGGGTGACAGTGGGTGTCAGTGGGTGTCAGTGGGTGACAGTGGGTGACAGTGGGTGACAGTGGGTGTCAGTGTCAGTGGGTGACAGTGGGTGACAGTGGGTGTCAGTGGGTGACAGTGGGTGTCAGTGGGTGTCAGTGGGTGACAGTGGGTGTCAGTGTCAGTGGGTGTCAGTGGGTGTCAGTGGGTGACAGTGGGTGTCAGTGGGTGTCAGTGGGTGACAGTGGGTGACAGTGGGTGACAGTGGGTGTCAGTGGGTGTCAGTGTCAGTGGGTGTCGGTGTCAGTGGGTGTCAGTGTCAGTGGGTGTCAGTGGGTGTCAGTGGGTGTCCGTGGGTGACAGTGGGTGACAGTGGGTGTCAGTGGGTGTCAGTGTCAGTGGGTGACAGTGGGTGACAGTGGGTGTCAGTGTCAGTGGGTGTCGGTGTCAGTGGGTGTCGGTGTCAGTGGGTGTCAGTGGGTGACAGTGGGTGTCAGTGGGTGTCAGTGTCAGTGGGTGTCAGTGGGTGACAGTGGGTGTCAGTGGGTGTCGGTGTCAGTGGGTGACAGTGTCAGTGGGTGTCAGTGGGTGACAGTGGGTGTCAGTGGGTGTCAGTGTCAGTGGGTGTCAGTGGGTGTCAGTGTCAGTGGGTGTCAGTGTCAGTGGGTGACAGTGGGTGTCAGTGGGTGTCAGTGTCAGTGGGTGTCAGTGTCAGTGGGTGACAGTGGGTGACAGTGGGTGACAGTGGGTGTCAGTGGGTGTCAGTGTCAGTGGGTGTCAGTGGGTGTCAGTGACAGTGGGTGTCAGTGGGTGTCAGTGGGTGTCAGTGGGTGACAGTGGGTGTCAGTGGGTGTCAGTGGGTGACAGTGGGTGACAGTGGGTGTCAGTGGGTGTCAGTGTCAGTGGGTGTCAGTGGGTGTCAGTGGGTGACAGTGGGTGTCAGTGGGTGTCAGTGTCAGTGGGTGTCAGTGTCAGTGGGTGTCAGTGGGTGACAGTGGGTGACAGTGGGTGACAGTGGGTGTCAGTGTCAGTGGGTGTCAGTGTCAGTGGGTGTCAGTGACAGTGGGTGACAGTGGGTGACAGTGGGTGACAGTGGGTGTCAGTGGGTGTCAGTGGGTGTCAGTGGGTGACAGTGGGTGACAGTGGGTGACAGTGGGTGTCAGTGTCAGTGGGTGTCAGTGGGTGTCAGTGGGTGACAGTGGGTGTCAGTGGGTGTCAGTGGGTGACAGTGGGTGACAGTGGGTGACAGTGGGTGTCAGTGTCAGTGGGTGACAGTGGGTGTCAGTGTCAGTGGGTGTCGGTGTCAGTGGGTGTCAGTGTCAGTGGCTGTCAGTGGGTGTCAGTGGGTGACAGTGGGTGTCAGTGGGTGTCAGTGTCAGTGGGTGACAGTGGGTGTCAGTGGGTGTCAGTGGGTGTCAGTGTCAGTGGGTGTCGGTGTCAGTGGGTGACAGTGTCAGTGGGTGTCAGTGGGTGTCAGTGGGTGTCAGTGGGTGTCAGTGGGTGTCAGTGGGTGTCGGTGTCAGTGGGTGTCAGTGTCAGTGGGTGTCAGTGGGTGACAGTGGGTGACAGTGGGTGTCAGTGTCAGTGGGTGACAGTGGGTGTCAGTGTCAGTGGGTGTCACTGGGTGTCAGTGGGTGTCAGTGGGTGTCAGTGGGTGTCAGTGTCAGTGGGTGACAGTGGGTGTCAGTGGGTGTCGGTGTCAGTGGGTGTCAGTGGGTGTCAGTGGGTGTCAGTGGGTGTCAGTGTCAGTGGGTGTCAGTGGGTGTCGGTGTCAGTTGGTGACAGTGGGTCTCCCTGGGTCTCCCTGGGTCTCCCTGGGTGTCCCTGGGTATCCCTGGGTGTCCCTGGGTGTCGGTGGGTGACAGTGACAGTGGGTGTCCCTGGGTGTCCCTGGGTGTCCCTGGGTGTCCCTGGGTGTCACTGGGTGACAGGAGCGCCCCTGTCCCGCAGGGGGGAAGCCGCAGGCTCAGGACGAGGTGGACGAGATCGAGGTGTACGGGAGCGAGGCGGCCTCGGGCACCCAGCTGGCCACCTACTCCTTCGAGGTACGGTCCCCGCGGTGTCCCTGGGTGCCCCTGGGTGCCCCTGGGTGCCCCTGGGTGTCCCTGGGTGTCACCTCTGGGTCCCCGTCGCTGTCCCCAGGTGTGCGACAGCATCCTCAACATCGGGCCCTGCGCCAACGCCGCCATGGGGGAGCCGGCCTTCCTGTCTGAGGAGGTGAGGGGCCCAAAAACCCCCAAATCCACCCCAAAATCCACCCAAACCCACCCCAAAATCCACCCCAAACACGGCCTTCCTGTCCAAGGAGGTGAGGGACCCAAAAACCCCCAAACCCACCCCAAAATCCACCCAAATCTACCCCAAAATCCACCCCAAACACGGCCTTCCTGTCCGAGGAGGTGAGGGACCCAAAAACCCCCAAATCCACCCCAAAATCCACCCAAACCCACCCCAAAATCCACCCCAAACACGGCCTTCCTGTCTGAGGAGGTGAGGGACCCAAAAACCCCCAAATCCACCCCAAAATCCACCCAAATCTACCCCAAAATCCACCCCAAACACGGCCTTCCTGTCCAAGGAGGTGAGGGACCCAAAAACCCCCAAATCCACCCCAAAATCCACCCAAACCCACCCCAAAATCCACCCCAAACACGGCCTTCCTGTCTGAGGAGGTGAGGGGCCCAAAAACCCCCAAACCCACCCCAAAATCCACCCAAACCCACCCCAAAATCCACCCCAAACACGGCCTTCCTGTCTGAGGAGGTGAGGGGCCCAAAAACCCCCAAATCCACCCCAAAATCCACCCAAACCCACCCCAAAATCCACCCCAAACACGGCCTTCCTGTCCGAGGAGGTGAGGGACCCAAAAACCCCCAAATCCACCCCAAAATCCACCCAAATCTACCCCAAAATCCACCCCAAACACGGCCTTCCTGTCTGAGGAGGTGAGGGACCCAAAAACCCCCAAATCCACCCCAAAATCCACCCAAACCCACCCCAAAATCCACCCCAAACACGGCCTTCCTGTCCGAGGAGGTGAGGGACCCAAAAACCCCCAAATCCACCCCAAAATCCACCCAAATCTACCCCAAAATCCACCCAAACCCACCCCAAAATCCACCCCAAACACGGCCTTCCTGTCTGAGGAGGTGAGGGACCCAAAAACCCCCAAATCCACCCCAAAATCCACCCAAATCTACCCCCAAATCCACCCCAAACACGGCCTTCCTGTCTGAGGAGGTGAGGGACCCAAAAACCCCCAAATCCACCCCAAAAACCCCCAAATCCACCCCAAAATCCACCCCAAACACGGCCTTCCTGTCCGAGGAGGTGAGGGACCCAAAAACCCCCAAATCCACCCCAAAATCCACCCAAACCCACCCCAAAATCCACCCCAAACACGGCCTTCCTGTCTGAGGAGGTGAGGGACCCAAAAACCCCCAAATCCACCCCAAAATCCACCCAAACCCACCCCAAAATCCACCCCAAACACGGCCTTCCTGTCCGAGGAGGTGAGGGACCCAAAAACCCCCAAATCCACCCCAAAATCCACCCAAATCTACCCCAAAATCCACCCCAAACCCGGCCTTCCTGTCTGAGGAGGTGAGGGACCCAAAAACCCCCAAATCCACCCCAAAATCCACCCAAACCCACCCCAAAATCCACCCCAAACACGGCCTTCCTGTCTGAGGAGGTGAGGGACCCAAAAACCCCCAAATCCACCCCAAAAACCCCCAAATCCACCCCAAAATCCACCCCAAACACGGCCTTCCTGTCCGAGGAGGTGAGGGACCCAAAAACCCCCAAATCCACCCCAAAATCCACCCAAATCTACCCCAAAATCCACCCCAAACACGGCCTTCCTGTCTGAGGAGGTGAGGGACCCAAAAACCCCCAAATCCACCCCAAAATCCACCCAAATCTACCCCCAAATCCACCCCAAACACGGCCTTCCTGTCCGAGGAGGTGAGGGACCCAAAAACCCCCAAATCCACCCCAAAATCCACCCAAACCCACCCCAAAATCCACCCCAAACACGGCCTTCCTGTCTGAGGAGGTGAGGGACCCAAAAACCCCCAAATCCACCCCAAAAACCCCCAAACCCACCCCAAAATCCACCCCAAACACGGCCTTCCTGTCTGAGGAGGTGAGGGACCCAAAAACCCCCAAATCCACCCCAAAATCCACCCAAACCCACCCCAAAATCCACCCCAAACACGGCCTTCCTGTCTGAGGAGGTGAGGGACCCAAAAACCCCCAAATCCACCCCAAAATCCACCCAAATCTACCCCAAAATCCACCCCAAACACGGCCTTCCTGTCTGAGGAGGTGAGGGACCCAAAAACCCCCAAATCCACCCCAAAATCCACCCAAATCTACCCCCAAATCCACCCCAAACACGGCCTTCCTGTCTGAGGAGGTGAGGGGCCCAAAAACCACCAAATCCACCCCAAAAACCCCAAAATCCACCCCAAACACGGCCTTCCTGTGTGAGGAGGTGAGGGACCCAAAAACCCCCAAATCCGCCCCAAATCTACCCCAAAATCCACCCCAAACACGGCCTTCCTGTCTGAGGAGGTGAGGGGCCCAAAAACCCCCAAATCCACCCCAAAATCCACCCAAACCCACCCCAAAATCCACCCCAAACACGGCCTTCCTGTCTGAGGAGGTGAGGGGCCCAAAAACCCCCAAATCCACCCCAAAAACCCCCAAATCCACCCCAAACACGGCCTTCCTGTCCGGGGAGGTGAGGGACCCCCAAAAACCTCCAAATCCACCCCAAAAACGCCCAAATCCACCCCAAAAACCCCAAATCCACCCCAAAAGTAGACCCCAAAATGGACCCTAAAACCTCCCTCAGAACCCGAAAACTGCTTCACCCTAAACCTGCACCCCGACCCCAAACCCCGACCCCAAACCCTGACCCCAAACCCCGACCCCAAACCCTGATCCCGACCCCAAACCACGACTCCAACCCCAAACCCTGACCCCAAAACCCTGACCCCAAACCCTGACCCCAAACCTGACCCCAAACCCAAACCTGCACCCCAAACCCTGACCCCAAACCCTGACCCCAAACCCTGACCCCAAACCTGACCCCAAACCCAAACCTGCACCCCAAACCCTGACCCCAAACCCTGACCCCAAACCCCGACCCCAAACCCGACCCCAAACCCCGACCCCAAACCCTGACCCCAAACCCTGACCCCAAACCCCGACCCCAAACCCCGACCCCAAACCCGACCCCAAACCCAAACCTGACCCCAAACCCCGACCCCAAACCCTGATCCCGACCCCAAACCACGACTCCAACCCCAAACCCCGACCCTGACCCCAAACCCTGACCCCAAACCTGACCCCAAACCTGACCCCAAACCCCGACCCCAAACCCCGACCCCAAACCTGACCCCAAACCCTGACCCCAAACCCTGACCCCAAACCTGCACCCCAACCCCAAACCTGACCCCAAACCCTGACCCCAAACCCCGACCCCAAACCCCGACCCCAAACCACGACTCCAACCCCAACCCCAAACCCTGACCCCAAACCCGACCCCAAACCTGACCCCAAACCCTGACCCCAAACCCCGACCCCAACCCCGACCCCAAACCCAAACCTGACCCCAACCCTGACCCCAAACCCTGACCCCAAACCCCGACCCCAAACCACGACTCCAACCCCAACCCCAAACCCTGACCCCAAACCCCGACCCCAAACCACGACTCCAACCCCAACCCCAAACCCTGACCCCAAACCCGACCCCAAACCTGACCCCAAACCCAAACCTGACCCCAAACCCTGACCCCAAACCTGACCCCAAACCCTGACCCCAAACCCTGACCCCAAACCTGACCCCAAACCTGACCCCAAACCCTGACCCCAAACCCCGACCCCAAACCACGACTCCAACCCAACCCCAAACCCTGACCCCAAACCCGACCCCAAACCTGACCCCAAACCTGACCCCAAACCCTGACCCCAAACCCCGACCCCAAACCACGACTCCAACCCCAACCCCAAACCCTGACCCCAAACCTGACCCCAAACCCTGACCCCAAACCCGACCCCAAACCTGACCCCAAACCCTGACCCCAAACCTGACCCAAACCCTGACCCCAAACCCTGACCCCAACCCCAAACCCCGACCCCAAACCTGACCCCAAACCCAAACCTGACCCCAAACCCTGACCCCAAACCCTGACCCCAAACCCGACCCCAAACCCTGACCCCAAACCCTGACCCCAACCCCAAACCCCGACCCCAAACCTGACCCCAAACCCAAACCTGACCCCAAACCCTGACCCCAAACTTGCACCCCAACCCCAAACCCTGACCCCAAACCCCGACCCCAAACCTGACCCCAAACCCAAACCTGACCCCAAACCCTGACCCCAACCCCGACCCCAAACCACGACTCCAACCCCAACCCCAAACCCTGACCCCAAACCCCGACCCCAAACCCCGACCCCAAACCACGACTCCAACCCCAACCCCAAACCCTGACCCCAAACCCGACCCCAAACCTGACCCCAAACCCTGACCCCAAACCCCGACCCCAAACCCCGACCCCAAACCACGACCCCAAACCACGACTCCAACCCCAACCCCAAACCCTGACCCCAAACTCGACCCCAAACCTGACCCCAAACCCAAACCTGACCCCAAACCCTGACCCCAAACCTGACCCCAACCCTGACCCCAAACCCTGACCCCAAACCTGACCCCAAACCTGACCCCAAACCCTGACCCCAAACCCCGACCCCAAACCCTGACCCCAAACCCTGACCCCAAACCTGCACCCAACCCCAAACCCTGACCCCAAACCTGACCCCAAACCCTGACCCCAACCCTGACCCCAAACCCTGACCCCAAACCCTGACCCCAAACCCGACCCCAAACCCTGACCCCAACCCTGACCCCAACCCCAAACCCCGACCCCAAACCTGACCCCAAACCCTGACCCAAACCTGACCCCAAACCCTGACCCCAAACCTGCACCCCAACCCCAAACCCTGACCCCAAACCCGACCCCAAACCTGACCCCAAACCCTGACCCCAAACCTGACCCCAAACCCAAACCTGACCCCAAACCCTGACCCCAAACCCCGACCCCAAACCTGACCCCAAACCCAAACCTGACCCAAACCCTGACCCCAAACCCCGACCACAAACCCTGACCCCAAACCCTGACCCCAAACCCCGACCCCAAACCCCGACCCCAAACCCTGACCCCAACCCCGACCCCAAACCATGACTCCAACCCCAAACCCCTGACCCCAAACCCCGACCTCAAACCCCGACCCCAAACCCTGATCCCGACCCCAAACCACGACTCCAACCCCAAACCCCGACCCTGACCCCAAACCCGACCCAAACCCCGACCCCAAACCCCAAACCCCGACCCCAAACCTGACCCCAAACCCCAAATCCCGACCCCAAACCCGACCCCAAACCCCGCCCCAACCCCAAACCCCAACCCCAAACCCAGACCCTGACCCCAAACCCAAACCTGACCCCAAACCTGACCCCAAACCCCGACCCCAACCCGACCCCAAACCCCGACCCAACCCCAAACCCGACCCCAAACCTGACCCCAAACCTGACCCCAAATCCCGACCCCAAACCCGACCCCAACCCCAACCCGACCCCAAACCTGACCCCAAACCTGACCCCAAATCCCGACCCCAAACCCGACCCCAACCCCAAACCCGACCCCAAACCTGACCCCAAACCCCGACCCCCGACCCCAAATCCCGACCCCAAACCCGACCCCAACCCCAAACCTGACCCCAAACCTGACCCCAAACCCCGACCCCGACCCCAAATCCCGACCCCAAACCCGACCCCAAACCCAAACCCGACCCCAAACCCAACCCCAACCCCAAACCCGACCCAAACCTGACCCCAAACCTGACCCCAAACCCCGACCCCAAACCCCGACCCAACCCCAAACCCGACCCCAAACCCCGACCCCAAACCCCGACCCAACCCCAAACCCCGACCCCAAACCCTGATCCCGACCCCAAACCCGACCCCAAACCTGACCCCAAACCTGACCCCAAACCCTGACCCCAACCCTGATCCCGACCCCAAACCCGACCCCAAACCTGACCCCAAACCTGACCCCAAACCCCAAATCCCGACCCCAAACCGACCCCCAAACCCCGCCCCAACCCCAACCCCAACCCCAAACCCTGACCCTGACCCCAAACCCAAACCTGACCCCAAACCTGACCCCAAACCCCGACCCCAAACCCGACCCCAAACCCCGACCCCAACCCCAAACCCTGATCCCGACCCCAAACCTGACCCCAAACCCCAAACCCTGACCCCAAACCTGACCCCAAACCCCAAACCCTGACCCCAAACCTGACCCCGGTGTCTCCCACAGTTCCAGAACAGCCCCGAGCCCGACCTGGAGATCGTCCTGTGCTCGGGGTACGGCAAGAACGGGGCGCTCACCGTGCTGCAGGTACCCCAAACACACCCCAAAACCACCCCAAAATACCCCAAAACCACCCCAAAACCACCCCAAAACCACCCCAAAATACCCTAAAATAACCCAAACCACCCCAAACCCTCCCTGTGCTCGGGGTACGGCAAGAACGGGGCGCTCACCGTGCTGCAGGTACCCCAAAAACACCCCAAAAACCACCCCAAAACACCCCAAAACCACCCCAAAACCACCCCAAATACCCCAAACACACAAAAACCACCCCAAACACCTCAAGCACCCCAAAACCACCCTAAATACCACAAAAATCCCCCAAAATACACCAAAATACCCCAAACACCCCAAAAACACCCTAAAACACCCCAAAACACCCCCAAATCACCGCAAAAACACCCTAAACCCCCCCAAACATCCAAAACCACCCCAAAAACCTCCTCATCCCAAACTCCCCTGAACCCCAAAACCCCCTGAACCCGAATTCTCCCAAACCCCAAATTCCCCTGAACCCCAAAATTCCCCTGAACCCCAAATTCCCCTGAGCCCCAAACCCCCTGAAGCTCAAACACCCCAAATACCCAAATTCTCCCAAACCCCAAATTCCCCTGAACCCCAAAACTCCCCTGAACCCCAAATTCCCCTGAACCCCAAACCTCTGAACCCCAAAACTCCCCAAACCCCAAATTCCCCTGAACCCCAAACCCCCTGAACCCCAAAACTCCCTGAACGCCAAATTCCTCTGAACCCCCCCAAAACTCCCCTGAACCCCAAATTCCCCTGAACCCCAAACCTCTCTGAACCCAAATTCTCCCAAACCCCAAATTCCCCTGAACCCCAAACCCTTGAACCCCAAAACTCCCCAAACCCCAAAGCCTCTGAACCCCAAATTCTCCCAAACCCCAAACCCCCTGGACGCCAAAACAACCCCTGAACCCCAAATTCCCCTGAACCCCAAATTCCCCTGAACCCCAAAATTCCCCTGAACCCCAAATTCCCCTGAGCCCCAAACCCCCTGAACTTCAAACACCCCAAATACCCAAATTCTCCCAAACCCCAAAACACCCCCTGAACCCCAAATTCCCCTGAACCCCAAAAGCTCCCAAACCCCCTGAACCCCAAACCCCTGAACCCCAAATTCCCCTGAGCCCCAAATTCCCCTGAGCCCCAAACCCCCTGAACCCCAAACACGTCTGAACCCAAATTCTCCCAAACCCCAAACCCTCTGAACCCCAAAACTCCCCAAACCCCAAATCCCCCCGAAACCCAAATTCCCCTGAACCCAAATTCTCCCAAAACCCCAAATTCCCCTGAACCCCAAACCCCTCGGAACCCAAATTCTCCCAAACCCCGAATTCCCCTGAACCCCAAAACTCCCCAAACGCCAAATCACCCTTAACCCCAAACCCCCTGGACCCCAAAACACCCCCTGAACCCCAAATTCCCCTGAACCCCAAATTCCCCTGAACCCCAAAAGCTCCCAAACCCCCTGAACCCCAAATTCCCCTGAACCCCAAATTCCCCTGAGCCCCAAACCCCCTGAACCCCAAACACGTCTGAACCCAAATTCTCCCAAACCCCAAACCCCTGAACCCCAAAACTCCCCAAACCCCAAATCCCCCCCGAAACCCAAACCCCTCTGAACCCAAATTCTCCCAAAACCCCAAATTCCCCTGAACCCCAAACCCCTCTGAACCCAAATTCTCCCAAAACCCCAAATTCCCCTGAACCCCAAACCCCTCGGAACCCAAATTCTCCCAAACCCCAAATTCCCCTGAACCCCAAAACTCCCCAAACGCCAAATCACCCTTAACCCCAAACCCCCTGGACCCCAAAACACCCCCTGAACCCCAAATTCCCCTGAACCCCAAATTCCCCTGAACCCCAAAAGCTCCCAAACCCCCTGAACCCCAAATTCCCCTGAACCCCAAATTCCCCTGAGCCCCAAACCCCTGAACCCCAAACACGTCTGAACCCAAATTCTCCCAAACCCCAAACCCCTGAACCCCAAAACTCCCCAAACCCCAAATCCCCCCGAAACCCAAACCCCTCTGAACCCAAATTCTCCCAAAACCCCAAATTCCCCTGAACCCCAAACCCCTCGGAACCCAAATTCTCCCAAACCCCAAATTCCCCTGAACCCCAAAACTCCCCAAACCCCAAATCCCCCTTAACCCCAAACCCCCTGGACCCCAAAACACCCCCTGAACCCCAAATTCCCCTGAACCCCAAACCCCTGAACCCCAAATTCTCCCAAACCCCAAATCCCCTGGCCGCCAAAACAACCCCTGAACCCCAAATTCCCCTGAACCCCAAAATTCCCCTGAACCCCAAATTCCCCTGAACCCCAAACCTCCTGAACTTCAAACACCCCCAAATACCCAAATTCTCCCAAACCCCCTGAACCCCAAAACTCCCCAAACCCCAAATTCCCCTGAACCCCAAACCCTCTGAACCCCAAATTCTCCCAAACCCCAAACCCCTCGGAACCCAAATTCTCCCAAACCCCGAATTCCCCTGAACCCCAAAACTCCCCAAACGCCAAATCACCCTTAACCCCAAACCCCCTGGACCCCAAAACACCCCCTGAACCCCAAAACTCCCCTGAACCCCAAATTCCCCTGAACCCCAAAAGCTCCCAAACCCCCTGAACCCCAAATTCCCCTGAACCCCCAAATTCCCCTGAGCCCCAAACCCCCTGAACCCCAAACACGTCTGAACCCAAATTCTCCCAAACCCCAGACCCTCTGAACCCCAAAACTCCCCAAACCCCAAATCCCCCTTAACCCCAAACCCCTCGGAACCTAAATTCTCCCAAACCCCAAATTCCCCTGAACCCCAAAACTCCCCAAACCCCAAATCCCCCTTAACCCCAAACCCCCTGGACCCCAAAACACCCCCTGAACCCCAAATTCCCCTGAACCGCAAACCCCTGAACCCCAAATTCTCCCAAACCCCAAATCCCCTGGACGCCAAAACAACCCCTGAACCCCAAATTCCCCTGAACCCCAAAATTCCCCTGAACCCCAAATTCCCCTGAACCCCAAACCTCCTGAACTTCAAACACCCCAAATACCCAAATTCTCCCAAACCCCAAACCCCCTGAACCCCAAATTCCCCTGAACCCCAAACCCCTCGGAACCCAAATTCTCCCAAACCCCAAATTCCCCTGAACCCCAAACCCCTCTGAACCCAAATTCTCCCAAAACCCCAAACCCCTGAACCCCAAAACCCCCCTGAACCCCAAACCTCCCCAAATCCCCCTTAACCCCAAACCCCCTGAACCCCAAACCCCCTGAACCCCAAACCCCGCCCCCCTGAACCCCAAAACCCCCCAAACCCCTCCCCCCGTACCCCAAAAACCCTAAAATGCCCCAAAGGCCCCGCACCGCCCCAAACCCCCCGCGGGAGCTTCCCGGGGGGTCGATCCCGGTGCCAGAGCAGGGCTGGGAAGGAACCAGGGCGGCCCCAAAGGCTGGGCCCCGCCTGTACCCCCCAGGGACACCCCAAAATCTATGGGGCACCCCAAATCTATGGGGCAGCACCCCACAGACCCGCCTGTACCCCCCAGGGACACCCCAAATCTATGGGGCAGCACCCCACAGACCCGCCTGTACCCCCCAGAGACACCCCAAATCTATGGGGCAGCACCCCAAAATCTATGGGGCAGCACCCCACAGACCTGCCTGTACCCCCCAGGGACACCCCAAAATCTATGGGGCACCCCAAATCTATGGGGCAGCACCCCACAGACCCGCCTGTACCCCCAGGGACACCCCAAATCTATGGGGCAGCACCCCACAGACCCGCCTGTACCCCCAGGGACACCCCAAAATCTATGGGGCACCCCAAATCTATGGGGCAGCACCCCACAGACCCGCCTGTACCCCCCAGGGACACCCCAAATCTATGGGGCAGCACCCCACAGACCCGCCTGTACCCCCCAGAGACACCCCAAATCTATGGGGCAGCACCCCAAAATCTATGGGGCAGCACCCCACAGACCTGCCTGTACCCCCCAGGGACACCCCAAAATCTATGGGGCACCCCAAATCTATGGGGGCAGCACCCCACAGACCCGCCTGTACCCCCAGGGACACCCCAAATCTATGGGGCAGCACCCCACAGACCCGCCTGTACCCCCAGGGACACCCCAAAATCTATGGGGCACCCCAAATCTATGGGGCAGCACCCCACAGACCCGCCTGTACCCCCCAGGGACACCCCAAAATCTATGGGGCACCCCAAATCTATGGGGCAGCACCCCACAGACCCGCCTGTACCCCCAGGGACACCCCAAATCTATGGGGCAGCACCCCAAAATCTATGGGGCAGCACCCCACAGACCCGCCTGTACCCCCCAGGGACACCCCAAATCTATGGGGCACCCCAAATCTATGGGGCAGCACCCCACAGACCCGCCTGTGCCCCCCAGGGACACCCCAAATCTATGGGGCAGCACCCCACAGACCCGCCTGTACCCCCCAGGGACACCCCAAAATCTATGGGGCACCCCAAATCTATGGGGCAGCACCCCACAGACCCGCCTGTACCCCCAGGGACACCCCAAATCTATGGGGCAGCACCCCACAGACCCGCCTGTACCCCCCAGGGACACCCCAAATCTATGGGGCAGCACCCCAAAATCTATGGGGCAGCACCCCACAGACCTGCCTATACCCCCCAGGGACACCCCAAATCTATGGGGCAGCACCCCACAGACCCGCCTGTACCCCCCAGGGACACCCCAAAATCTATGGGGCACCCCAAATCTATGGGGCAGCACCCCACAGACCCGCCTGTACCCCCCAGGGACACCCCAAATCTATGGGGCACCCCAAATCTATGGGGCAGCACCCCACAGACCCGCCTGTACCCCCCAGGGACACCCCAAATCTATGGGGCAGCACCCCAAAATCTATGGGGCAGCACCCCACAGACCTGCCTGTACCCCCCAGGGACACCCCAAATCTATGGGGCAGCACCCCACAGACCCGCCTGTACCCCCCAGGGACACCCCAAAATCTATGGGGCACCCCAAATCTATGGGGCAGCACCCCACAGACCCGCCTGTACCCCCCAGGGACACCCCAAATCTATGGGGCACCCCAAATCTATGGGGCAGCACCCCACAGACCCGCCTGTACCCCCCAGGGACACCCCAAATCTATGGGGCAGCACCCCACAGACCCGCCTGTACCCCCCAGGGACACCCCAAATCTATGGGGCAGCACCCCACAGACCCGCCTGTACCCCCAGGGACACCCCAAATCTATGGGGCAGCACCCCACAGACCCGCCTGTACCCCCAGGGACACCCCAAAATCTATGGGGCACCCCAAATCTATGGGGCAGCACCCCACAGACCCGCCTGTACCCCCCAGGGACACCCCAAATCTATGGGGCAGCACCCCACAGACCCGCCTGTACCCCCCAGAGACACCCCAAAATCTATGGGGCACCCCAAATCTATGGGGCAGCACCCCACAGACCCGCCTGTACCCCCAGGGACACCCCAAATCTATGGGGCAGCACCCCACAGACCTGCCTGTACCCCCCAGAGACACCCCAAAATCTATGGGGCAGCACCCCAAAATCTATGGGGCAGCACCCCACAGACCCGCCTGTACCCCCAGGGACACCCCAAAATCTATGGGGCACCCCAAATCTATGGGGCAGCACCCCACAGACCTGCCTGTACCCCCCAGAGACACCCCAAAATCTATGGGGCACCCCAAATCTATGGGGCAGCACCCCACAGACCCGCCTGTGCCCCCCAGGGACACCCCAAATCTATGGGGCACCCCAAATCTATGGGGCAGCACCCCACAGACCCGCCTGTACCCCCAGGGACACCCCAAATCTATGGGGCAGCACCCCACAGATCTATGGGGCAGCACCCCACAGACCCGCCTGTACCCCCCAGGGACACCCCAAATCTATGGGGCAGCACCCCAAATCTATGGGGCAGCACCCCACAGACCCGCCTGTACCCCCCAGGGACACCCCAAATCTATGGGGCAGCACCCCAAAATCTATGGGGCAGCACCCCACAGACCCGCCTGTACCCCCCAGGGACACCCCAAATCTATGGGGCAGCACCCCACAGACCCGCCTGTACCCCCCAGGGACACCCCAAAATCTATGGGGCACCCCAAATCTATGGGGCAGCACCCCACAGACCCGCCTGTGCCCCCCAGGGGCACCCCAAAATCTATGGGGCACCCCAAATCTATGGGGCAGCACCCCACAGACCCGCCTGTACCCCCAGGGACACCCCAAATCTATGGGGCAGCACCCCACAGACCTGCCTGTACCCCCCAGAGACACCCCAAAATCTATGGGGCACCCCAAATCTATGGGGCAGCACCCCACAGACCCGCCTGTACCCCCAGGGACACCCCAAATCTATGGGGCAGCACCCCACAGATCTATGGGGCAGCACCCCACAGACCCGCCTGTGCCCCCCAGAGACACCTCAAAATCTATGGGGCACCCCAAAATCTATGGGGCAGCACCCCAGAGACCCGCCTGTACCCCCAGGGACACCCCAAAATCTATGGGGCAGCACCCCACAGACCCGCCTGAAAACTGTCCCTTGTTGTCTTCCCCTGTTCCTTGTCCCTGTCCCCTGACCCCATCCCTGAGCCCTGACCGCTGTCCCTGTCCCCTGACCCCTGACCGCTGTCCCTGGCCACTGCCCCCATCTCTCTGGCCACTGACCCCTGTCCCCATCCCTGACTGCCACCCCTGTCCCCATCCCTGTCCCCCCCTCTGACCCCTGTCCCCATCCCTGTCCCCATCCCTGTCCCCACCCTGTGACCGCTGTCCCCTGTCCCTGTCCCTGTCCGTCCCCCCCTCTGACCGCTGTCCCCATCCCTGTCCCCATCCCTGACTGCCACCCCTGTCCCCATCCCTGTCCCCCCCTCTGTCCCCTGTCCCCATCCCTGTCCCCATCCCTGTCCCCCCCTCTGTCCCCTGTCCCCATCCCTGTCCCCATCCCTGTCCCCCCCCATGACCGCTGTCCCCTGTCCCCGTCCCTGTCCCCCACTGTGACCGCTGTCCCCTGTCCCCGTCCCTGTCCCCCCCCGTGACCGCTGTCCCCTGTCCCCGTCCCCGTCCCTGTCCCCCCCTGTGACCGCTGTCCCCGTCGCTGTCCCCAGCGCAGCATCCGGCCGCAGGTGGTCACCACGTTCGAGCTGCCCGGCTGTTACGACATGTGGACGGTCACCGCGCCCCCCCCGCGGGAGCAGGTGTGTCCCCCGTGTCCCCCTGTGGCACCGTGTCACCCTCCCTGTGTCCCCCTGTGTCCCCGTGTCCCCCTGTGTCCCCGTGTCCCTGTGTCACCCTCCCTGTGTCCCCGTGTCACCTTGTGTCCCTGTGTCCCCCTGTGTCCCCCTCCCTGTGTCACCCTGTGTCCCCTGTGTCACCTTATGTCCCCGTGTCCCCCTGTGTCCCCATGTCACCCTCTCTGTGTCCCCGTGTCCCCCCGTGGCACCGTGTCACCCTCCCTGTGTCCCCCTGTGTCCCCCTCCCTGTGTCACCCTGTGTCCCCTGTGTCACCTTATGTCTCCGTGTCCCCCTGTGTCCCCGTCCCTGTGTCACCCTCCCTGTGTCCCCCCGTGGCGCCGTGTCACCCTCCCCGTGTCCCCCTGTGTCCCTGTGTCACCCTGTGTCCCCATGTCACCCTCCCTGTGTCACCCTGTGTCACCTTGTGTCCCCGTGTCCCCCCGTGGCACCGTGTCCCCTTCCCTGTGTCCCCGTGTCACCCTCCCTGTGTCCCCGTGTCCCCATGTCCCCCCATGGCGCCGTGTCACCCTGCCTGTGTCCCCGTGTCACCCTCCCTGTGTCCCCCGTGTCCCCGTGTCACCTTCCCTGTGTCCCTGTGTCACCCCCCTGTGTCCCCCTATGGCACCTTCCCTGTGTCCCTGTGTCACCCTCCCTGTGTCCCCGTGTCCCCATGTCCCCCCATGGCGCCGTGTCACCCTGCCTGTGTCCCCCGTGTCCCCCCGTGGTGCTGTGTCACCCTCCTTGTGTCCCCCTGTGTCCCCTGTGTTCCCCCATGGCGCCGTGTCACCCTGCCTGTGTCCCCGTGTCACCCTCCCTGTGTCCCCCGTGTCCCCGTGTCACCTTCCCTGTGTCCCTGTGTCACCCCCCTGTGTCCCCCTATGGCACCTTCCCTGTGTCCCTGTGTCACCCCCCCGTGTCCCCTGTGTCCCCCCATGGCACCGTGTCACCTTCCCTGTGTCCCTGTGTCCCCCCATGGTGCCGTGTCACCCTCCCTGTGTCCCCGTGTCCCCCCATGGCACCGTGTCACCTTCCCTGTGTCCCTGTGTCCCCCCATGGTGCCGTGTCACCCTCCCTGTGTCCCCGTGTCCCCCTGTGTCCCCATGTCACCCTCTCTGTGTCCCCGTGTCCCCCCGTGGCGCCGTGTCACCTTCCCTGTGTCCCTCTGTGTCCCCCCATGGTGCCGTGTCACCCTCCCTGTGTCCCCCCGTGGCACCGTGTCCCCCTGTGTCCCCCTGTGTCCCCGTGTCACCCTCCCTGTGTCCCTGTGTCCCCCCGTGGTGCCGTGTCCCCCTCCCTGTGTCCCCCCATGTCCCCCATTCCTGTGTCCCTGTCTCTCCCCCCCCCCCGTCCTCCTGTCCCCGTGTCCCCACCGAGGCTCTGTCCCCACAGCCGGAGGTGGCCCCGGGGGCCAGCGCGGAGCCCGAGGCGGCCGCGGCTCCGGAAGGTTCCGAGGAGGACGGGGAACGTCACGGCTTCCTCATCCTGAGCAGGGAGGACTCCACCATGGTGAGGGACAGTGGGGACATCACGGGGACATCACGGGGACATCCTGGGGACATGGGGACATCACGGGGACAGGTGGATGACATGGGGACATCACGGGGACATCATAGGGACAGGGGTTCCTCATCCTGAGCAGGGAGGACTCCACCATGGTGAGGGACATTGGGGACATCACGGGGACATGGGGACATCCCAGGGACAGGTGGATGACATGGGGACATCACGGGGACATCACAGGGACATCCTAGGGACAGGGGTTCCTCATCCTGGGCAGAGAGGACTCCACCATGGTGAGGGACATCATGGGGACATCACGGGGACATCACGGGGACATCACAGGGACAGGTGGATGACATGGGGACATCATGGGGACATCACGGGGACATCATGGGGACAGGGCTTCCTCATCGTGAGCCGGGAGGGTTTCACCATGGTGAGGGGACACTGGGGACATCCCAGGGACATCCTGGGGACATCACGGGGACATCCTGGGGACAGGGGTTCCTCATCCTGAGCAGGGAGGACTGCACCATGGTGAGGGACATCACGGGGACATCACGGGGACATCACGGGGACATCACAGGGACATGGGGACATCACCGGGACAGGTGGATGACATGGGGACATCACGGGGACATCACGGGAACATCATGGGGACGTGGGGACATCCCAGGGACGTGGGGACATCCCGGGGACGGTGACAGGGCCGTGGGGGCTCCCCTGGGTGCCACGTCCGGGCTCAATCCCGCGCCCGCGTCCCCACGTCTCTCTGCGGGGACAGCGCCCGCGTTCCGGGGGCTCCCCGCGGGGTGCCACGTCCTGGTGACGTCCCCCGATGTCCCCTGAGGTCCCCGATGTCCCCCAATGTCCCCCGATGTCCCCAATGTCCCCTGATGTCCCCCGATGTCCCCAGATCCTGCAGACGGGGCAGGAGATCCTGGAGCTGGACACGAGCGGCTTCGCCACGCAGGGCCCGACCGTGTTCGCCGGCAACCTGGGCCAGGGCCAGTTCATCGTGCAGGTGTCCCCGCTGGGGCTGCGGCTGCTGCAGGGCGGTGAGTGGCATTGGGGGCACACCTGGGCACACCTGGGACACACCTGGGCACACCTGGGACACACCTGGGGACAGGGACACACCTGGGCACACCTGGGACACACCTGGGGCACACGTGGGCACACCTGGGACACACCTGGGCCAGGGCCAGTTCATCGTGCAGGTGTCCCCGCTGGGGCTGCGGCTGCTGCAGGGCGGTGAGTGGCACTGGGGGCACACCTGGGCACACCTGGGACACACCTGGGGCACACCTGGGCACACCTGGGGGCACACCTGGGGACAGGGACACACCTGGGCACACCTGGGACACACCTGGGACACACCTGGGGACACACCTGGGACACACCTGGGACACACCTGGGGACACCTGGGACACCCTTGGGGACAGGGACACACCTGGGGACACACCTGGGCACACCTGGGACACACCTGGGGGCACACCTGGGGACAGGGACACACCTGGGCACACCTGGGCACACCTGGGACACACCTGGGGACAGGGACACACCTGGGCACACCTGGGACACACCTGGGCACACCTGGGACACACCTGGGCCAGGGCCAGTTCATCGTGCAGGTGTCCCCGCTGGGGCTGCGGCTGCTGCAGGGCGGTGAGTGGCACTGGGGGCACACCTGGGCACACCTGGGACACACCTGGGCACACCTGGGACACACCTGGGGACAGGGACACACCTGGGCACACCTGGGACACACCTGGGGACACCTGGGACACCCTTGGGGACAGGGACACACCTGGGGACACCTGGGACACACCTGGGACACACCTGGGGACACCTGGGACACCCTTGGGGACAGGGACACACCTGGGGACACACCTGGGCACACCTGGGACACACCTGGGGGCACACCTGGGGACAGGGACACACCTGGGACACACCTGGGGCACACGTGGGCACACCTGGGACACACCTGGGCCAGGGCCAGTTCATCGTGCAGGTGTCCCCGCTGGGGCTGCAGCTGCTGCAGGGCGGTGAGTGGCACTGGGGGCACACCTGGGCACACCTGGGACACACCTGGGCACACCTGGGACACACCTGGGACACCTGGGACACCCTTGGGGACAGGGACACACCTGGGGACACACCTGGGCACACCTGGGACACACCTGGGGCACACCTGGGCACACCTGGGGGCACACCTGGGGACAGGGACACACCTGGGCACACCTGGGACACACCTAGGACACACCTGGGGACACACCTGGGACACACCTGGGACACACCTGGGGACACCTGGGACACCCTTGGGGACAGGGACACACCTGGGGACACACCTGGGCACACCTGGGACACACCTGGGGCACACCTGGGCACACCTGGGGGCACACCTGGGGACAGGGACACACCTGGGCACACCTGGGACACACCTAGGACACACCTGGGGACACACCTGGGACACACCTGGGACACACCTGGGGACACCTGGGACACCCTTGGGGACAGGGACACACCTGGGGACACACCTGGGCACACCTGGGACACACCTGGGGGCACACCTGGGGACAGGGACACACCTGGGCACACCTGGGCACACCTGGGACACACCTGGGACACACCTGGGGCACACCTGGGGGCACACCTGGGCACACCTGGGACACACCTGGGGACAGGGACACAGCTGGGGACACACCTGGGACACACCTGGGGACACACCTGGGACACACCTGGGACAGGGACACGCCTGGGACACCCCGAGGCCAGCTGGGGTGACATCAGGGGGTCACACTGGGGCCCAGGTGTGTCCCCAGGTGTGACACAAATGGGGTGGTACAGGCGGAGGTGACACTGACAGGTGACACTGACGGGTGACATGGGTGACACTGACAGGTGACACTGACAGGTGACACCGCTGGGTGGTTCTGGGGGCGGGGAGTGACAGTGAGGTGACATCAGCAGGTGACACTGCGGGGGGGGGGGGGGGGGTGACACTGGGGGGTGCCCAGCGGTGAAGGGACAGTGAGGTGACACTGGGGGTGACACAGGGGTCACGGAGGTGACACGGGGGTGGCACAGGTGTGTGACACCGCTGTCCCCCCCCCCCATGACACAGCTGCACTTTGTCCCCTGGACCTGGGGTGACACAGGGGTCACACAGGGGTCACACAGGGGTCACATGGGGTGGCACAGGGGTGACACAGGGGTGACACAGGGTCACACACGGGTCACACACAGGGTCACACAGGGGTGACACGGGTCACACAGGGGTCACACAGGGTCACACAGGTCTGTGACACCGCTGTCCCCCCCAGTGACACAGCTGCACTTTGTCCCCTGGACCTGGGGTGACACGGGTGACACACGGGGTGGCACACAGGGTGACACAGGGGTCACACAGGGGTGACACAGGGGTGGCACAGGGGGTGACACAGGGGTCACACAGGTGTGTGACACCGCTGTCCCCCCCCATGACACAGCTGCACTTTGTCCCCTGGACCTGGGGTGACACAGGGGTCACACACGGGGTGGCACACAGGGTCACACAGGGGTGACACAGGGGTCACACAGGGGTCACACAGGGGTGGCACAGGGGGTGACACAGGGGTCACACACGGGGTGGCACACAGGGTCACACAGGGGTGACACAGGGGTCACACAGGGGTCACACAGGGGTGGCACAGGGGGTGACACAGGGGTCACACACGGGGTGGCACAGGGGGTGACACGGGTGGCACAGGGGGTCACACAGGGGTCACATAGGGGTCACATCGGGTGGCACAGGGGGTCACACAGGGGTCACCCAGGTGTGTGACACCACTGTCCCCCCCCATGACACAGCTGCACTTTGTCCCCTGGACCTGGGGTGACACAGGGGTCACACAGGGTCACACAGGGGTCACACGGGGTGACACAGGGGTCACACAGGGTCACACAGGGGTGACACGGGTGGCACAGGGGGTGACACAGGGTGACACAGGGGTCACACAGGGGTCACACAGGGGTGGCACAGGGGGTCACACAGGGGTCACACAGGGGTCACACGGGTGACACGGGTGACACAGGGGTCACACAGGGGTGACACGGGTCACACAGGGGTCACCCAGGGGTGTGACACCGCTGTCCCCCCCCATGACACAGCTGCACTTTGTCCCCTGGACCTGGGGTGACACGGGTGACACACGGGGTCACACAGGGGTCACATGGGGTAGCACGGGGTGACACAGGGGTCACACAGGGGTGACACGGGTCACACAGGGGTCACCCAGGGGTGTGACACCGCTGTCCCCCCCCATGACACAGCTGCACTTTGTCCCCTGGACCTGGGGTGACACAGGGGTGACACAGCGGGGTGACAGCGCCGTTTGTCCCCCCCGCAGTGACACAGCTGCACTTCGTCCCCGTGGACCTGGGCTCGCCCATCGTGCACTGCGCGGTGGCCGATCCCTTCGGGGTCCTGCTCAGCGCCGACGGCCACCTGGCCACCTTCACCCTCAAGGGGGACACCTACGGCGGCCGCGCCCCGCGCCTGGCGCTGCTGCGGCCCCCCGTGTCACACGTGAGTGTCACCCGCGTCCCCAAACCATCCCCGACATTGCCTGGTGCCATCACCGACACCTCCAGTGTCACCCGTCAGTGTCACCCGCGTCCCCAAACCGTCCCCAGTGTCCCCAAACCATCCCCGGCCCCGCCTGGTGCCATCACCGACACCTCCAGTGTCACCCGTCGGTGTCACCCGCGTCCCCAAACCGTCCCCGACCCCGCCTGGTGCCATCACCGACACCTCCAGTGTCACCCGTCAGTGTCACCCGCGTCCCCAAACCGTCCCCAGTGTCCCCAAACCATCCCCGGCCCCGCCTGGTGCCATCACCGACACCTCCAGTGTCACCCGTCGGTGTCACCCGCGTCCCCAAACCGTCCCCGACCCCGCCTGGTGCCATCACCGACACCTCCAGTGTCACCCGTCAGTGTCACCCGCGTCCCCAAACCGTCCCCAACCCCGCCTGGTGCCGTCACCGACACCTCCAGTGTCACCCGTCAGTGTCACCCGCGTCCCCAAACTCCCTCCAGCGTCCCCAAACCATCCCCAACCCTACCTGGTGCTGTCACCGACACCTCCAGTGTCACCCGTCAGTGTCACCCGTGTCCCCAAAGCCCCCCCAGTGTCCCCAAACCATCCCCGACCCCGCCTGGCACCGTCACCGACACCGCCAGTGTCACCCGTCAGTGTCACCCGCGTCCCCAAACCGTCCCCAGTGTCCCCAAACCGTCCCCGACCCCGCCTGGTGCTGTCACCGACACCTCCAGTGTCACCCGTCAGTGTCACCCGCGTCCCCAAACTCCCTCCAGCGTCCCCAAACCATCCCCAACCCTACCTGGTGCTGTCACCGACATCTCCAGTGTCACCCGTCAGTGTCACCCACGTCCCCAAACCATCGCCGACCCCGCCTGGTGCCATCACCGACACCTCCAGTGTCACCCGTCGGTGTCACCCGCGTCCCCAAACCGTCCCCGACATTGCCTGGTGCCATCACCGACACCTCCAGTGTCACCCGTCAGTGTCACCCCTGTCCCCAAAGCCCCCCCAGTGTCCCCAAACCGTCCCCGACCCCGCCTGGCACTGTCACCGACACCGCCAGTGTCACCCGTCAGTGTCACCCGCGTCCCCAAACTGTCCCCAGCGTCCCCAAAGCATCCCCGACATTGCCTGGTGCCATCACCGACACCTCCAGTGTCACCCGTCAGTGTCACCCGCGTCCCCAAACCGTCCCCAGTGTCCCCAAACCATCCCCGGCCCCGCCTGGTGCCATCACCGACACCTCCAGTGTCACCCGTCGGTGTCACCCGCGTCCCCAAACCGTCCCCGACCCCGCCTGGTGCCATCACCGACACCTCCAGTGTCACCCGTCAGTGTCACCCGTGTTCCCAAACCATCCCTGACATTGCCTGGTGCCATCACCGACACCTCCAGTGTCACCTGTCAGTGTCACCCACGTCCCCAAACCATCCCCGACATTGCCTGGTGCCATCACCGACACCTCCAGTGTCACCCGTCAGTGTCACCCGCATCCCCAAACCGTCCCCAGCCCCGCCTGGTGCCGTCACCGACACCTCCAGTGTCACCCGTCAGTGTCACCCGCGTCCCCAAACTCCCTCCAGCGTCCCCAAACCATCCCCAACCCTACCTGGTGCTGTCACCGACACCTCCAGTGTCACCCGTCAGTGTCACCCGTGTCCCCAAAGCCCCCCCAGTGTCCCCAAACCGTCCCCGACCCCGCCTGGCACCGTCACCGACACCGCCAGTGTCACCCGTCAGTGTCACCCGCGTCCCCAAACCATCCCCAACCCCGCCTGGTGCCATCACCGACACCTCCAGTGTCACCCGTCAGTGTCACCCGCGTCCCCAAACTGTCCCCAGCGTCCCCAAACCATCCCCGACATTGCCTGGTGCCATCACCGACACCTCCAGTGTCACCCGTCAGTGTCACCCGTGTTCCCAAAGCCCCTCCAGTGTCCCCAAACCATCCCCGACATTGCCTGGTGCCATCACCGACACCTCCAGTGTCACCCGTCAGTGTCACCCGTGTTCCCAAAGCCCCTCCAGTGTCCCCAAACCATCCCCGACATTGCCTGGTGCCATCACCGACACCTCCAGTGTCACCCGTCAGTGTCACCCACGTCCCCAAACCGTCCCCAGTGTCCCCAAACCATCCCCGGCCCCGCCTGGTGCCATCACCGACACCTCCAGTGTCACCTGTCAGTGTCACCCGCGTCCCCAAACCATCCCCGACATTGCCTGGTGCCATCACCGACACCTCCAGTGTCACCCGTCAGTGTCACCCGCGTCCCCAAACCATCCCCGACATTGCCTGGTGCCATCATTGACACCTCCAGTGTCACCCGTCGGTGTCACCCGCGTCCCCAAACCATCCCCGACCCCGCCTGGCGCTGTCACCGACACCTCCAGTGTCACCCGTCGGTGTCACCCGCGTCCCCAAACCATCCCCGACCCTGCCTGGCGCTGCTGCGGCCGCCCATGTCACGTGTCAATGTCCCCAATGTCCCCAAATGTCCCCAATGTCCCCAATGTCCCCATGGCAGCAATCCCAGGTGACGGCGCTGTGCCTGTACTGGGATGTGTCCCCAAATGTCCCCAATGTCCCAAATGTCCCCGATGTCCCCAAATGTGCCCAATGTCCCCAAATGTCCCCGATGTCCCCAAATATCCCCAAATATCCCCAAATGTCCCCAATGTCCCCAATGTCCCCAAATGTCCCCCTGGCAGCAATCCCGGGTGACAGCGCTGTGCCTGTACTGGGACGTGTCCCCGATGTCCCTAAATGTCCCCAAATGTCCCCAAATGTCCCCAATGTCCCCAATGTCCCCAAATGTCCCCAAATGTCCCCATGGCAGCAATCCCGGGTGACAGCGCTGTGCCTGTACTGGGACGTGTCCCCAATGTCCCCAAATGTCCCCAATGTCCCCAAATGTCCCAAATGTCCCCGATGTCCCCAAATGTCCCCAATGTCCCCGATGTCCCAAATGTCCCCAAATGTCCCCGATGTCCCCCCAGCAGCAATCCCGGGTGACAGCGCTGTGCCTGTACTGGGACGTGTCCCCCATGTCCCCAAATGTCCCCAAATGTCCCCAATGTCCCCAAATGTCCCCAAATGTCCCCCCGGCAGCAATCCCGGGTGACAGCGCTGTGCCTGTACTGGGACATGTCCCCCATGTCCCCAAATGTCCCCAAATGTCCCAAATGTCCTCAGTGTCCCCAATGTCCCCAAATGTCCCCCCAGCAGCAATCCCGGGTGACGGCGCTGTGCCTGTACTGGGACGTGTCCCCAATGTCCCCAAATGTCCCCATGGCAGCAATCCCGGGTGACAGCGCTGTGCCTGTACTGGGACGTGTCCCCAATGTCCCCAAATGTCCCCGATGTCCCCAAATGTCCCCAAATGTCCCCAAATGTCCCCAATATCCCCAATGCCCCCCCGGCAGCAATCCCGGGTGACAGCGCTGTGCCTGTACTGGGACGTGTCCCCAATGTCCCCGATGTCCCCAAATGTCCCCAAATGTCCCCAGTGTCCCCAAATGTCCCCAAATGTCCCCATGGCAGCAATCCCGGGTGACGGCGCTGTGCCTGTACTGGGATGTGTCCCCAAATGTCCCCAATGTCCCAAATGTCCCCAGTGTCCCCAAATGTCCCCAAATGTGCCCAATGTCCCCGATGTCCCCAAATATCCCCAAATATCCCCAAATGTCCCCAAATGTCCCCAATGTCCCCAATGTCCCCATGGCAGCAGTCCCGGGTGACGGTGCTGTGCCTGTACTGGGACGTGTCCCCAAATGTCCCCGATGTCCCCAAATGTCCCCAAATGTCCCCAAATGTCCCCAGTGTCCCCAAATGTCCCCAATGCCCCCCCGGCAGCAATCCCGGGTGACAGCGCTGTGCCTGTACTGGGACGTGTCCCCAATGTCCCCGATGTCCCCAAATGTCCCCAAATGTCCCCAGTGTCCCCAAATGTCCCCAAATGTCCCCATGGCAGCAATCCCGGGTGACGGCGCTGTGCCTGTACTGGGATGTGTCCCCAAATGTCCCCAATGTCCCAAATGTCCCCAGTGTCCCCAAATGTCCCCAAATGTGCCCAATGTCCCCGATGTCCCCAAATATCCCCAAATATCCCCAAATGTCCCCAAATGTCCCCAATGTCCCCAATGTCCCCATGGCAGCAGTCCCGGGTGACGGTGCTGTGCCTGTACTGGGACGTGTCCCCAAATGTCCCCGATGTCCCCAAATGTCCCCAAATGTCCCCAAATGTCCCCAGTGTCCCCAAATGTCCCCAATGCCCCCCCGGCAGCAATCCCGGGTGACAGCGCTGTGCCTGTACTGGGACGTGTCCCCAATGTCCCCGATGTCCCAAATGTCCCCAATGTCCCCGATGTCCCCAAATGTCCCCAAATGTCCCCAGTGTCCCCAAATGTCCCCAAATGTCGCCATGGCAGCAATCCCGGGTGACAGCGCTGTGCCTGTACTGGGACGTGTCCCCAATGTCCCCGATGTCCCCAAATGTCCCCAAATGTCCCCAGTGTCCCCAAATGTCCCCAAATGTCGCCATGGCAGCAATCCCGGGTGACAGCGCTGTGCCTGTACTGGGACGTGTCCCCAAATGTCCCCGATGTCCCCAAATGTCCCAAATGTCCTCAGTGTCCCCAAATGTCCCCAAATGTCCCCCCAGCAGCAATCCCGGGTGACAGCGCTGTGCCTGTACTGGGACGTGTCCCCCATGTCCCCAAATGTCCCCAAATGTCCCCAAATGTCCCAAATGTCCCCGATGTCCCCAAATGTCCCCAAATGTCCCCAATGTCCCCAATGCCCCCCCGGCAGCAATCCCGGGTGACAGCGCTGTGCCTGTACTGGGACGTGTCCCCCATGTCCCAAATGTCCCCAAATGTCCCCAAATGTCCCCAAATGTCCCCAAATGTCCCCAATGTCCCCAAATGTCCCCGATGTCCCCGATGTCCCCAAATGTCCCCGATGTCCCCAAATGTCCCCAAATGTCCCCAATGTCCCCAAATGTCCCCAATGTCCCCAAATGTCCCCGATGTCCCCGATGTCCCCAAATGTCCCCGATGTCCCCAAATGTCCCCAATGTCCCCAATGTCCCCAAATGTCCTCAATGTCCCCAAATGTCCCCGATGTCCCCGATGTCCCCGAATGTCCCCAATGTCCCCAATGCCCCCCCGGCAGCAATCCCGGGTGACGGCGCTGTGCCTGTACTGGGACGTGTCCCCAAATGTCCCCGATGTCCCCAATGTCCCCAAATGTCCCCAAATGTCCCCGATGTCCCCAATGTCTCCAAATGTCCCCGATGTCCCCAAATGTCCCCAATGTCCCCAATGCCCCCCCGGCAGCAATCCCGGGTGACAGCGCTGTGCCTGTACTGGGATGTGTCCCCCACGTCCCCGATGTCCCCAATGTCCCCCATGTCCCAAATGTCCCCAAATGTCCCCAATGTCCCCAAATGTCCCCCCCGGCAGCAATCCCGGGTGACGGCGCTGTGCCTGTACTGGGACGTGTCCCCCATGTCCCAAATGTCCCCAATGTCCCCGATGTCCCAAATGTCCCCAAATGTCCCCAGATGTCCCCAATGTCCCCACATGTCCCCCCGGCAGCAATCCCGGGTGACAGCGCTGTGCCTGTACTGGGACGTGTCCCCCACGTCCCCGATGTCCCCAATGTCCCCCATGTCCCAAATGTCCCCAAATGTCCCCAGATGTCCCCAATGTCCCCACATGTCCCCCCGGCAGCAATCCCGGGTGACGGCGCTCTGCCTGTACCGGGACGTTTCCGGAATGTTCACCACCGAGAGCCGCGTCCCCCGCGAGGAGCCCCCGCCCCGCCCCCACGCCGAGGCCGAGACCCTCATCCAGGACCTCAGGTGGGTGACACAAGTGTCCCAAAACGTCCCCAAATGTCCCCAAATTGTCCCCAAGGTGGCCCCAATCTCCAGCTGCTCCCTGGAGTGTCCCCCAGCTGTTTCCCACCCTCCCAGATTGGCCCTGGGGTGTCCCCAGGGTGTCCTCAAGGTGTCCCCAAGGTGTCCCCAAGGTGTCCTCAAGGTGTCCCCAAGGTGTCCCCAGGGTGTCCTCAAGGTGTCCTCAAGGTGTCCCCAGGGTGTCCTCAAGGTGTTCTCAGCCCCCTAAAGGTGTCACCCACCTCTCCAGGGTGTCCCTAAGGTGTCCCCAGGGTGTCCCCAGCCCCCTAAAGGTGTCACCCACCTCTCCAGGGTGTCCCCAAGGTGTCCCCAAGGTGTCCCCAGCCCCCTAAAGGTGTCACCCACCTCTCCAGGGTGTCCCCAAGGTGTCCCCAAGGTGTTCTCAGCTCCCTAAAGGTGTCACCCACCTCTTCTCATTGTCCCCAAGGTGTCCCCAGGGTGTCCCAGGGATGTCCCCAGCCCCCTAAAGGTGTCACCCACCTCTCCAGGTTGTCCCCAAGGTGTCCCCAGGGTGTCCCCAAGGTGTCCCCAGGGTGTCCTCAAGGTGTCCTCAGCCCCCTAAAGGTGTCACCCACCTCTCCTGGTTGTCCCCAGGGTGTCCCAGGGATGTCCCCAGCCCCCTAAAGGTGTCACCCACCTCTCCTGGTTGTCCCCAGGGTGTCCCAGGGATGTCCCCAGCCCCCTAAAGGTGTCACCCACCTCTCCTGGTTGTCCCCAAGGTGTCCCCAGGCTGTCCTCGAGGTGTCCTCAGCCCCCTAAAGGTGTCACCCACCTCTCCAGGGTGTCCCCAAGGTGTCCCCAGGGTGTCCCCAGCCCGCTAAAGGTGTCACCCACCTCTCCAGGGTGTCCCCAAGGTGTCCCCAGGGTGTCCCCAGCCCCCTAAAGGTGTCACCCACCTCTCCTGGTTGTCCCCAAGGTGTTCCCAAGGTGTTCTCAGCTCCCTAAAGGTGTCACCCACCTCTCCAGGTTGTCCCCAAGGTGTCCCCAGGGTGTCCCCAAGGTGTCCCCAGGGTGTCCTCAAGGTGTCCTCAGCCCCCTAAAGGTGTCACCCACCTCTCCTGGTTGTCCCCAGGGTGTCCCAGGGATGTCCCCAGCCCCCTAAAGGTGTCACCCACCTCTCCTGGTTGTCCCCAAGGTGTCCCCAGGCTGTCCTCGAGGTGTCCTCAGCCCCCTAAAGGTGTCACCCACCTCTCCTGGTTGTCCCCAAGGTGTCCCCAGGGTGTCCCCAGCCCCCTAAAGGTGTCACCCACCTCTTCAGGGTGTCCCTAAGGTGTCCCCAAGGTGTCCCCAGCCCCCTAAAGGTGTCACCCACCTCTCCAGGGTGTCCCCAAGGTGTCCCCAAGGTGTCCCCAGCCCCCTAAAGGTGTCACCCACCTCTCCAGGGTGTCCCCAAGGTGTCCCCAAGGTGTTCTCAGCTCCCTAAAGGTGTCACCCACCTCTTCTCATTGTCCCCAAGGTGTCCCCAGGGTGTCCCAGGGATGTCCCCAGCCCCCTAAAGGTGTCACCCACCTCTCCAGGTTGTCCCCAAGTTGTCCCCAGGGTGTCCCCAAGGTGTCCCCAGGGTGTCCTCAAGGTGTCCCCAGCCCCCTAAAGGTGTCACCCACCTCTTCTCATTGTCCCCAAGGTGTCCCCAAGGTGTTCTCAGCCCCCTAAAGGTGTCACCCACCTCTCCAGGGTGTCCCCAAGGTGTCCCCAGGGTGTCCCCAGCCCCCTAAAGGTGTCACCCACCTCTCCAGGGTGTCCCCAAGGTGTCCCCAAGGTGTCCCCAGCCCCCTAAAGGTGTCACCCACCTCTCCAGGGTGTCCCCAAGGTGTCCCCAGGGTGTCCCCAGCCCCCTAAAGGTGTCACCCACCTCTCCAGGGTGTCCCCAAGGTGTCCCCAAGGTGTTCTCAGCTCCCTAAAGGTGTCACCCACCTCTCCAGGTTGTCCCCAAGGTGTCCCCAGGGTGTCCCCAGGGTGTCCTCAGGGTGTCTTCAAGGTGTCCCCAGCCCCCTAAAGGTGTCACCCACCTCTTCTCATTGTCCCCAAGGTGTCCCCAGGGTGTCCCCAGGGGTGTCCCAGGAGTGCCCCAGGTGTCCCATGGGTGCCCCAGGTGTATCCCAGTATTCCCAGTATTCCCAGTATTCCCGCAGCGATTCCGTGGATGACGAGGAGGAGCTGCTCTGTGGCGGGGTGGGGGTGCCCCAGGTGTCTCCCAGTATTCCCAGTATTCCCAGTATTCCCGCAGCGATTCCGTGGATGACGAGGAGGAGCTGCTCTGTGGGGGGTGGGGGTGCCCCAGGTGTCTCCCAGTATTCCCAGTATTCCCAGTATTCCCGCAGCGATTCCGTGGATGACGAGGAGGAGCTGCTCTGTGGGGGGTGGGGGTGCCCCAGGTGTCTCCCAGTATTCCCAGTATTCCCAGTATTCCCGCAGCGATTCCGTGGATGACGAGGAGGAGCTGCTCTGTGGGGGGTTGGGGGTGCCCCAGGTGTGTCCCAGTATTCCCAGTATTCCCAGTATTCCCGCAGCGATTCCGTGGATGACGAGGAGGAGCTGCTCTGTGGGGGGTGGGGGTGCCCCAGGTGTCTCCCAGTATTCCCAGTATTCCCAGTATTCCCGCAGCGATTCCGTGGATGACGAGGAGGAGCTGCTCTGTGGGGGGTTGGGGGTGCCCCAGGTGTGTCCCAGTATTCCCAGTATTCCCAGTATTCCCGCAGCGATTCCGTGGATGACGAGGAGGAGATGCTCTACGGGGACTCGGGGGGCTCGGGCCGCTCCCCCCCCAAGGAGGAGCCGCGGCGCCCGGGGCCCCCCGAGCGGGAGCCGCCCCCGCACAGCCCCGAGCCCTCGCACTGGTGCGTGCTGGCCCGCGAGAACGGCAACATGGAGGTACTGGGAGCACTGGGAGGGCGCTGGGAGCGCTGGGAGGGGGCAAAGGGAGCACTGGGAGGGGGCTGGGAGGGGACTGGGAGCGCTGGGAGGGGGCTGGGAGGGGGCTGGGAGGGTGCTGGCAGGGGACTGGGAGTGCTGGGAGGGGACTGGGAGGGTACTGGGAGCGCTGGGAGGGGGCTGGGAGGGTGGTGGCAGGGGACTGGGAGGACTGGGAGGGGACTGGGAGCACTGGGAGGGTGCTGGGAGCACTGGGAGGGCACTGGGAGGGTGCTGGGAGCACTGGGAGGGGGCTGGGAGGGTGGTGGCAGGGGACTGGGAGTGCTGGGAGGGGACTGGGAGGGTACTGGGAGCGCTGGGAGGGGGCTGGGAGGGTGGTGGCAGGGGACTGGGAGGACTGGGAGGGGACTGGGAGCACTGGGAGGGCGCTGGGAGCGCTGGGAGGGGACTGGGAGGGTGCTGGCAGGGGACTGGGAGTGCTGGGAGGGTACTGGGAGCACTGGGAGGGGGCTGGGAGGGTGCTGGCAGGGGACTGGGAGTGCTGGGAGGGCACTGGGAGCACTGGGAGGGGGCTGGGAGGGTGCTGGCAGGGGACTGGGAGGACTGGGAGGGCACTGGGAGCACTGGGAGGGGGCTGGGAGGGTGCTGGCAGGGGACTGGGAGGACTGGGAGGGGACTGGGAGGGTACTGGGAACGCTGGGAGGGGACTGGGAGGGTACTGGGAACGCTGGGAGGGGACTGGGAGCACTGGGAGGGTGCTGGGAGCACTGGGAGGGCACTGGGAGGGTGCTGGGAGCACTGGGAGGGGGCTGGGAGGGTGCTGGCAGGGGACTGGGAGTGCTGGGAGGGGACTGGGAGGGTACTGGGAATGCTGGGAGGGGACTGGGAGCACTGGGAGGGTACTGGGAGCACTGGGAGGGGGCTGGGAGGGTGCTGAGAGGGGGCTGGGAGTGCTGGGAGGGGACTGGGAGTGCTGGGAGGGGACTGCGAGTACTGGGAGCGCTGGGAGGGCACTGGGAGCACTGGGAGGGGGCACTGGGAGCAGTGGGATGGTACTGGGAGCACTGGGAGGGTGCTGGGAGGGGACTGGGAGGGGGCTGGGAGTGCGGGGAGGGTACTGGGAGGGCACTGGGATGGTACTGGGAGGGTACTGGGAGGGTACTGGGAGGGCACTGGGAGTGCTGAGAGGGGACTGGGATGGTACTGGGAGCGCTGGGTGGGCGCTGGGAGGGCACTGGAAGCACTGGGAGGGCGCTGGGAGCACTGGGAGGGCACTGGGATGGCACTGGGAGCACTGGGATGGCACTGGGAGGCACTGGGATGGCACTGGGAGGGCACTGGGAGGGCACTGGGATGGCACTGGGAGGGCACTGGGATGGTACTGGGAGCACTGGGAGGGCACTGGGATGGCACTGGGAGCACTGGGAGGGCACTGGGAGGGCACTGGGAGGCACTGGGGGCACTGGGATGGCACTGGGAGCACTGGGATGGCACTGGGATGGCACTGGGGGCACTGGGAGCACTGGGAGGTGCCTCGGTGGCACCGGGGTCCCGTCCCCATCCGGCTTTTCCCGGTGGAATTCCCCTTCTTCCCCTTCCCATTCCCGTTTTCCCATTTTTCCCATTTTTCCCATTTTTCCCATTTTTCCCATTCCCTTTTTTCCCATTTTTCCCATTTTCCCCGTTCCCATTTTTCCCATTCCCCTCTCCCCCTTCCCCACGGGAATTCCCATTTCCCATTCCCATTTTTCCCATTTCCCCATTCCCGTTTTTCCCATGTCTCCCATTTCCCTTTTCCCACAGGAATTCCCATTTCCCCATTCCCATTTCTCCCATTTTTCCTGTTTTTCCCATTTCTCCCATGTTTCCCATTTTTCCCGTTCCCATTCCCCTTTTCCCATGGGAATTCCCATTCCCGTTTTTCCCATTCCCATCCCCATTCCCCCATTCCCCATTTTTCCCGTTTCCTATTCCCATCCCCATTTCCCCATTCCCATTTCCCATTTCCCATTCCCATTCGACCTTTTCCCATTCCCGTTTTTCCCATTTTTCCCATTCCCCTCTCCCCCTTCCCCACGGGAATTCCCATTTCCCATTCCTATTCCCATTTTTCCCATTTTTCCCATCCCCATTCCCATTTCCCATTCCCATTTCCCCGTTCCCATTCCCATTTTTCCCATTTTTCCCATTTTTCCCATGTTTCCCATGTTTCCCATTCCCATTCCCCTTTTCCCATGGCAATTCCCATTCCCATTTCCCATTCCCGTTTTTCCCATTCCCCATTCCCATTCCCTCATTCCCCCATTCTCATTTTTCCCATTTTTCCCATTTTTCCCATTTCCCATTCCCGTTTCCCCTTTTTCCCCATTTTTCTCATTTTTCCCATTTTTCCCATTTTTCCCATTTTCCCATTTTTCCCATTTTTCCTGTTCCCATTCCCCTTTTCCCATGGGAATTCCCATTTTTCCCATTTCCCATCCCCATTCTCATTCCACCTTCTCCCATTTCCCATTCCCCATTCCCATTCCCCCATTCTCATTTTTCCCATTTTCCCATTTTTCCCATTTCCCATTCCCATTTTTCCTGTATTTCCCATTCCCGTTTTTCCTATTTCCCGTTTTTCCCATTTCCCCATTTCTCCCATTTTCCCATTTTTCCTATTTCCTATTTCTCCCATTTCTCCCATTTTTCCCATTTTCCCATTTTTCCCGTTTCTCCCTTTTCTCCCATTTCCCATTCCCCTTTTTGAATTCCCATTCCCATTTTTCCTGTTTCCCATTTCTCCCATTTTTCCCATTTTTCCCATTTTTCCCATTTTCCCATTTCTCCCATTTCTCCCATTTCCCATTCCCATTTTTCCTGTATTTCCCATTCCCGTTTTTCCTATTTCTCCCGTTTTTCCCATTTTCCCATTTTCCCATTTCCCATTTCCATTTCCCCATTTCTCCCATTTTCCCATTTTTCCTATTTCCCATTTTTCCCATTCTCCTATTTTTCCCATTTTTCCCATTTCTCCCATTTCTCCCATTTCTCCCATTTCTCCCATTTTTCCCATTTCCCATTCCCCTTTTCGCATTCCCATTCCCATTTTTCCTATTTCCCTTTTCTCCCATTTCTCCCATTTTCCCATTTTTCCCATTTCCCATTCCCGTTTTTCCTATTTCCCATTTTTCCCATTTTCCTATTTCTCCCATTTCCCATTTCCATTTCCCCATTTCTCCCGTTTTCCCCATTTTTCCCATTTTCCCATTTTTCCCATTTCCCATTCCCCTTTTCACATTCCCATTGTCATTTTTCCCATTTTTCCCATTTTTCCCATTTTTCCCATTTCTCCCGTTTTCCCCATTTTTCCCGTTTTCCCATTCCCATTTTTCCCATTTTCCCATCCCCACTCCCATTTCCCCATTTCCCATTCCCTTTTTCCGTTTTTCCCATTTTTCCCATTTCTCCCATTTTCCTCATTTCTCCCATTTCCCATTTTTCCCATTTTTCCCATTTCCCATTCCCATTTTCCCATTCTCATTTTTCCCATTTCCCATTTCCCATTTCCATTTCCTATTTCCCCATTCCCATTTTCCCCATTTTCCCATTTCTCCCATTTTTCCCATTTTCCCATTTTTCCCATTTCCCATTCCCCTTTTCACATTCCCATTGTCATTTTTCCCATTTTTCCCATTTCTCCCATTTTTCCCATTTCTCCCGTTTTCCCCATTTTTCCCGTTTTCCCATTCCCATTTTTCCCATTTTCCCATCCCCACTCCCATTTCCCCATTTCCCATTCCCTTTTTCCGTTTTTCCCATTTTTCCCATTTCTCCCATTTTCCTCATTTCTCCCATTTCCCATTTTTCCCATTTTTCCCATTTCCCATTCCCATTTTCCCATTCTCATTTTTCCCATTTCCCATTTCCCATTTCCATTTCCTATTTCCCCATTCCCATTTTCCCCATTTTCCCATTTCTCCCATTTTTCCCATTTTCCCATTTTTCCCATTTCCCATTCCCCTTTTCACATTCCCATTGTCATTTTTCCCATTTTTCCCATTTCTCCCATTTTTCCCATTTCTCCCGTTTTCCCCATTTTTCCCGTTTTCCCATTCCCATTTTTCCCATTTTCCCATCCCCACTCCCATTTCCCCATTTCCCATTCCCTTTTTCCGTTTTTCCCATTTTTCCCATTTCTCCCATTTTCCTCATTTCTCCCATTTCCCATTTTTCCCATTTTTCCCATTTCCCATTCCCATTTTCCCATTCTCATTTTTCCCATTTCCCATTTCCCATTTCCATTTCCTATTTCCCCATTCCCATTTTCCCCATTTTCCCATTTCTCCCATTTTTCCCATTTTCCCATTTTTCCCATTTCCCATTCCCCTTTTCACATTCCCATTGTCATTTTTCCCATTTTTCCCATTTCTCCCATTTTTCCCATTTTTCCCATTTCTCCCATTTTTCCCATTTTCCCATTTCTCCCATTTCCCATTCCCCTTTTCGCATTCCCATTCCCATTTTTCCTATTTCCCTTTTCTCCCATTTCTCCCATTTCTCCCATTTTCCCATTTTTCCCATTTCCCATTCCCGTTTTTCCTATTTCCCATTTTTCCCATTTTCCTATTTCTCCCATTTCCCATTTCCATTTCCCCATTTCTCCCATTTTCCCCATTTTTCCCATTTTCCCATTTTTCCCATTTCCCATTCCCCTTTTCACATTCCCATTGTCATTTTTCCCATTTTTCCCATTTCTCCCATTTTCCCCATTTTTCCCATTTTCCCATTTTTCCCATTTTTCCTATTTTTCCCATTTCTCCCATTTCTCCCATTTTTCCTGTTCCCATTCCCCTTTTCCCATGGGAATTCCCATTTCCCATTCCCATTTTTCCTATTTCCCTTTTCTCCCATTTTTCCCATTTTCCCATTTTTCCCGTTTCCCATTCCCCATTTCCCATCCCCATTCTCATTTTTCCCATTTCTCCCATTTCTCCCATTTCTCCCATTTCTCCCATTTCTCCCATTTCTCCCATTTCCCATTCCCCTTTTCGCATTCCCATTCCCATTCTTCCTATTTCCCATTTCCCCATTTCTCCCATTTTCCCCATTTTCCCCACTTTTCCCATTCCCACTCCCATTCCCATTTTTGCCCATTTCCCCATTCCCATTCTCATTATTCCCATTTTTCCCATTCCCATTTCTCACTCCTGTTTTCCCCATTTCCCCATTTCTCCCGTTTTTCCCATTTTCCCGTTGTTTCCCCCCAGATCTACGCCGTTCCCGAGTGGCGCCGGGTGTTCCTGGTGAAGAATTTCTCGGTGGGCCAGCGCGTGCTGGTGGATTCGTCCTTCGGGCAGCCGCCGGCGGAGCCGCGCAAGGACGAGCGCGGCGAGCGCGAGCAGCCGCCGGTGCGGGAGCTGCTGCTGGCGGGGCTGGGCCGGCGCCAGAGCCGCCCGCTGCTGCTGGTGAGGGTCAAACTGGGAGCACTGGGATGGACTGGGAGCAGTGGGAGTGGGGCCGGGCCGGCGCCAGAGCCGCCCGCTGCTGCTGGTGAGAGTTAAACTGGGAGCACTGGGATGGACTGGGAGCGCTGGGAGTGGGGCTGGGCCGGCGCCAGAGCCGCCCGCTGCTGCTGGTGAGGGTTAAACTGGGAGCACTGGGATGGACTGGGAGCAGTGGGAGTGGGGCCGGGCCGGCGCCAGAGCCGCCCGCTGCTGCTGGTGAGAGTCAAACTGGGAGCACTGGGATGGACTGGGAGCGCTGGGAGTGGGGCTGGGCCGGCGCCAGAGCCGCCCGCTGCTGCTGGTGAGAGTTAAACTGGGAGCACTGGGATGGACTGGGAGCGCTGGGAGTGGGGCTGGGCCGGCGCCAGAGCCGCCCGCTGCTGCTGGTGAGGGTCAAACTGGGAGCACTGGGATGGACTGGGAGCAGTGGGAGTGGGGCTGGGCCGGCGCCAGAGCCGCCCGCTGCTGCTGGTGAGGGTCAAACTGGGAGCACTGGGATGGACTGGGAGCGCTGGGAGTGGGGCTGGGCCGGCGCCAGAGCCGCCCGCTGCTGCTGGTGAGAGTCAAACTGGGAGCACTGGGATGGACTGGGAGCAGTGGGAGTGGGGCTGGGCCGGCGCCAGAGCCGCCCGCTGCTGCTGGTGAGAGTTAAACTGGGAGCACTGGGATGGACTGGGAGCGCTGGGAGTGGGGCTGGGCCGGCGCCAGAGCCGCCCGCTGCTGCTGGTGAGGGTCAAACTGGGAGCACTGGGATGGACTGGGAGCAGTGGGAGTGGGGCTGGGCCGGCGCCAGAGCCGCCCGCTGCTGCTGGTGAGGGTCAAACTGGGAGCACTGGGATGGACTGGGAGCAGTGGGAGTGGGGCTGGGCCGGCGCCAGAGCCGCCCGCTGCTGCTGGTGAGGGTCAAACTGGGAGCACTGGGATGGACTGGGAGCAGTGGGAGTGGGGCTGGGCCGGCGCCAGAGCCGCCCGCTGCTGCTGGTGAGAGTCAAACTGGGAGCACTGGGATGGACTGGGAGCGCTGGGAGTGGGGCTGGGCCGGCGCCAGAGCCGCCCGCTGCTGCTGGTGAGGGTCAAACTGGGAGCACTGGGATGGACTGGGAGCAGTGGGAGTGGGGCTGGGCCGGCGCCAGAGCCGCCCGCTGCTGCTGGTGAGGGTTAAACTGGGAGCACTGGGATGGACTGGGAGCGCTGGGAGTGGGGCTGGGCCGGCGCCAGAGCCGCCCGCTGCTGCTGGTGAGGGTCAAACTGGGAGCACTGGGATGGACTGGGAGCAGTGGGAGTGGGGCCGGGCCGGCGCCAGAGCCGCCCGCTGCTGCTGGTGAGGGTCAAACTGGGAGCACTGGGATGGACTGGGAGCAGTGGGAGTGGGGCTGGGCCGGCGCCAGAGCCGCCCGCTGCTGCTGGTGAGAGTTAAACTGGGAGCACTGGGATGGACTGGGAGCAGTGGGAGTGGGGCTGGGCCGGCGCCAGAGCCGCCCGCTGCTGCTGGTGAGGGTCAAACTGGGAGCACTGGGATGGACTGGGAGCAGTGGGAGTGGGGCTGGGCCGGCGCCAGAGCCGCCCGCTGCTGCTGGTGAGAGTTAAACTGGGAGCACTGGGATGGACTGGGAGCGCTGGGAGTGGGGCTGGGCCGGCGCCAGAGCCGCCCGCTGCTGCTGGTGAGGGTCAAACTGGGAGCACTGGGATGGACTGGGAGCAGTGGGAGTGGGGCTGGGCCGGCGCCAGAGCCGCCCGCTGCTGCTGGTGAGGGTTAAACTGGGAGCACTGGGATGGACTGGGAGCGCTGGGAGTGGGGCTGGGCTGGCGCCAGAGCCGCCCGCTGCTGCTGGTGAGGGTTAAACTGGGAGCACTGGGATGGACTGGGAGCAGTGGGAGTGGGGCTGGGCCGGCGCCAGAGCCGCCCGCTGCTGCTGGTGAGAGTTAAACTGGGAGCACTGGGATGGACTGGGAGCAGTGGGAGTGGGGCTGGGCCGGCGCCAGAGCCGCCCGCTGCTGCTGGTGAGAGTCAAACTGGGAGCACTGGGATGGACTGGGAGCGCTGGGAGTGGGGCTGGGCCGGCGCCAGAGCCGCCCGCTGCTGCTGGTGAGGGTCAAACTGGGAGCACTGGGATGGACTGGGAGCAGTGGGAGTGGGGCTGGGCCGGCGCCAGAGCCGCCCGCTGCTGCTGGTGAGGGTCAAACTGGGAGCACTGGGATGGACTGGGAGCGCTGGGAGTGGGGCTGGGCCGGCGCCAGAGCCGCCCGCTGCTGCTGGTGAGAGTCAAACTGGGAGCACTGGGATGGACTGGGAGCAGTGGGAGTGGGGCTGGGCCGGCGCCAGAGCCGCCCGCTGCTGCTGGTGAGAGTTAAACTGGGAGCACTGGGATGGACTGGGAGCGCTGGGAGTGGGGCTGGGCCGGCGCCAGAGCCGCCCGCTGCTGCTGGTGAGGGTCAAACTGGGAGCACTGGGATGGACTGGGAGCAGTGGGAGTGGGGCTGGGCCGGCGCCAGAGCCGCCCGCTGCTGCTGGTGAGGGTCAAACTGGGAGCACTGGGATGGACTGGGAGCAGTGGGAGTGGGGCTGGGCCGGCGCCAGAGCCGCCCGCTGCTGCTGGTGAGGGTCAAACTGGGAGCACTGGGATGGACTGGGAGCAGTGGGAGTGGGGCTGGGCCGGCGCCAGAGCCGCCCGCTGCTGCTGGTGAGAGTCAAACTGGGAGCACTGGGATGGACTGGGAGCAGTGGGAGTGGGGCTGGGCCGGCGCCAGAGCCGCCCGCTGCTGCTGGTGAGAGTTAAACTGGGAGCACTGGGATGGACTGGGAGCGCTGGGAGTGGGGCTGGGCCGGCGCCAGAGCCGCCCGCTGCTGCTGGTGAGGGTCAAACTGGGAGCACTGGGATGGACTGGGAGCAGTGGGAGTGGGGCTGGGCCGGCGCCAGAGCCGCCCGCTGCTGCTGGTGAGAGTCAAACTGGGAGCACTGGGATGGACTGGGAGCGCTGGGAGTGGGGCTGGGCCGGCGCCAGAGCCGCCCGCTGCTGCTGGTGAGGGTCAAACTGGGAGCACTGGGATGGACTGGGAGCAGTGGGAGTGGGGCTGGGCCGGCGCCAGAGCCGCCCGCTGCTGCTGGTGAGAGTCAAACTGGGAGCACTGGGATGGACTGGGAGCAGTGGGAGTGGGGCTGGGCCGGCGCCAGAGCCGCCCGCTGCTGCTGGTGAGGGTTAAACTGGGAGCACTGGGATGGACTGGGAGCGCTGGGAGTGGGGCTGGGCTGGCGCCAGAGCCGCCCGCTGCTGCTGGTGAGGGTTAAACTGGGAGCACTGGGATGGACTGGGAGCGCTGGGAGTGGGGCTGGGCCGGCGCCAGAGCCGCCCGCTGCTGCTGGTGAGGGTCTAACTGGGAGCACTGGGATGGACTGGGAGCGCTGGGAGTGGGGCTGGGCCGGCGCCAGAGCCGCCCGCTGCTGCTGGTGAGGGTCAAACTGGGAGCACTGGGATGGACTGGGAGCAGTGGGAGTGGGGCTGGGCCGGCGCCAGAGCCGCCCGCTGCTGCTGGTGAGAGTTAAACTGGGAGCACTGGGATGGACTGGGAGCGCTGGGAGTGGGGCTGGGCCGGCGCCAGAGCCGCCCGCTGCTGCTGGTGAGGGTCAAACTGGGAGCACTGGGATGGACTGGGAGCAGTGGGAGTGGGGCTGGGCCGGCGCCAGAGCCGCCCGCTGCTGCTGGTGAGGGTTAAACTGGGAGCACTGGGATGGACTGGGAGCGCTGGGAGTGGGGCTGGGCCGGCGCCAGAGCCGCCCGCTGCTGCTGGTGAGAGTTAAACTGGGAGCACTGGGATGGACTGGGAGCAGTGGGAGTGGGGCTGGGCCGGCGCCAGAGCCGCCCGCTGCTGCTGGTGAGGGTCAGACTGGGAGCACTGGGATGGACTGGGAGCGCTGGGAGTGGGGCTGGGCTGGCGCCAGAGCCGCCCGCTGCTGCTGGTGAGGGTTAAACTGGGAGCACTGGGATGGACTGGGAGCAGTGGGAGTGGGGCTGGGCCGGCGCCAGAGCCGCCCGCTGCTGCTGGTGAGAGTTAAACTGGGAGCACTGGGATGGACTGGGAGCGCTGGGAGTGGGGCTGGGCCGGCGCCAGAGCCGCCCGCTGCTGCTGGTGAGGGTCAAACTGGGAGCACTGGGATGGACTGGGAGCAGTGGGAGTGGGGCTGGGCCGGCGCCAGAGCCGCCCGCTGCTGCTGGTGAGGGTCAAACTGGGAGCACTGGGATGGACTGGGAGCTGCTGCTGGCGGGGCTGGGCCGGCGCCAGAGCCGCCCGCTGCTGCTGGTGAGGGTCAAACTGGGAGCACTGGGATGGACTGGGAGCAGTGGGAGTGGGGCCGGGCCGGCGCCAGAGCCGCCCGCTGCTGCTGGTGAGAGTTAAACTGGGAGCACTGGGATGGACTGGGAGCGCTGGGAGTGGGGCTGGGCCGGCGCCAGAGCCGCCCGCTGCTGCTGGTGAGGGTTAAACTGGGAGCACTGGGATGGACTGGGAGCAGTGGGAGTGGGGCCGGGCCGGCGCCAGAGCCGCCCGCTGCTGCTGGTGAGAGTCAAACTGGGAGCACTGGGATGGACTGGGAGCGCTGGGAGTGGGGCTGGGCCGGCGCCAGAGCCGCCCGCTGCTGCTGGTGAGAGTTAAACTGGGAGCACTGGGATGGACTGGGAGCGCTGGGAGTGGGGCTGGGCCGGCGCCAGAGCCGCCCGCTGCTGCTGGTGAGGGTCAAACTGGGAGCACTGGGATGGACTGGGAGCAGTGGGAGTGGGGCTGGGCCGGCGCCAGAGCCGCCCGCTGCTGCTGGTGAGGGTCAAACTGGGAGCACTGGGATGGACTGGGAGCGCTGGGAGTGGGGCTGGGCCGGCGCCAGAGCCGCCCGCTGCTGCTGGTGAGAGTCAAACTGGGAGCACTGGGATGGACTGGGAGCAGTGGGAGTGGGGCTGGGCCGGCGCCAGAGCCGCCCGCTGCTGCTGGTGAGAGTTAAACTGGGAGCACTGGGATGGACTGGGAGCGCTGGGAGTGGGGCTGGGCCGGCGCCAGAGCCGCCCGCTGCTGCTGGTGAGGGTCAAACTGGGAGCACTGGGATGGACTGGGAGCAGTGGGAGTGGGGCTGGGCCGGCGCCAGAGCCGCCCGCTGCTGCTGGTGAGGGTCAAACTGGGAGCACTGGGATGGACTGGGAGCAGTGGGAGTGGGGCTGGGCCGGCGCCAGAGCCGCCCGCTGCTGCTGGTGAGGGTCAAACTGGGAGCACTGGGATGGACTGGGAGCAGTGGGAGTGGGGCTGGGCCGGCGCCAGAGCCGCCCGCTGCTGCTGGTGAGAGTCAAACTGGGAGCACTGGGATGGACTGGGAGCGCTGGGAGTGGGGCTGGGCCGGCGCCAGAGCCGCCCGCTGCTGCTGGTGAGGGTCAAACTGGGAGCACTGGGATGGACTGGGAGCAGTGGGAGTGGGGCTGGGCCGGCGCCAGAGCCGCCCGCTGCTGCTGGTGAGGGTTAAACTGGGAGCACTGGGATGGACTGGGAGCGCTGGGAGTGGGGCTGGGCCGGCGCCAGAGCCGCCCGCTGCTGCTGGTGAGGGTCAAACTGGGAGCACTGGGATGGACTGGGAGCAGTGGGAGTGGGGCCGGGCCGGCGCCAGAGCCGCCCGCTGCTGCTGGTGAGGGTCAAACTGGGAGCACTGGGATGGACTGGGAGCAGTGGGAGTGGGGCTGGGCCGGCGCCAGAGCCGCCCGCTGCTGCTGGTGAGAGTTAAACTGGGAGCACTGGGATGGACTGGGAGCAGTGGGAGTGGGGCTGGGCCGGCGCCAGAGCCGCCCGCTGCTGCTGGTGAGGGTCAAACTGGGAGCACTGGGATGGACTGGGAGCAGTGGGAGTGGGGCTGGGCCGGCGCCAGAGCCGCCCGCTGCTGCTGGTGAGAGTTAAACTGGGAGCACTGGGATGGACTGGGAGCGCTGGGAGTGGGGCTGGGCCGGCGCCAGAGCCGCCCGCTGCTGCTGGTGAGGGTCAAACTGGGAGCACTGGGATGGACTGGGAGCAGTGGGAGTGGGGCTGGGCCGGCGCCAGAGCCGCCCGCTGCTGCTGGTGAGGGTTAAACTGGGAGCACTGGGATGGACTGGGAGCGCTGGGAGTGGGGCTGGGCTGGCGCCAGAGCCGCCCGCTGCTGCTGGTGAGGGTTAAACTGGGAGCACTGGGATGGACTGGGAGCAGTGGGAGTGGGGCTGGGCCGGCGCCAGAGCCGCCCGCTGCTGCTGGTGAGAGTTAAACTGGGAGCACTGGGATGGACTGGGAGCAGTGGGAGTGGGGCCGGGCCGGCGCCAGAGCCGCCCGCTGCTGCTGGTGAGAGTCAAACTGGGAGCACTGGGATGGACTGGGAGCGCTGGGAGTGGGGCTGGGCCGGCGCCAGAGCCGCCCGCTGCTGCTGGTGAGGGTCAAACTGGGAGCACTGGGATGGACTGGGAGCAGTGGGAGTGGGGCTGGGCCGGCGCCAGAGCCGCCCGCTGCTGCTGGTGAGGGTCAAACTGGGAGCACTGGGATGGACTGGGAGCGCTGGGAGTGGGGCTGGGCCGGCGCCAGAGCCGCCCGCTGCTGCTGGTGAGAGTCAAACTGGGAGCACTGGGATGGACTGGGAGCAGTGGGAGTGGGGCTGGGCCGGCGCCAGAGCCGCCCGCTGCTGCTGGTGAGAGTTAAACTGGGAGCACTGGGATGGACTGGGAGCGCTGGGAGTGGGGCTGGGCCGGCGCCAGAGCCGCCCGCTGCTGCTGGTGAGGGTCAAACTGGGAGCACTGGGATGGACTGGGAGCAGTGGGAGTGGGGCCGGGCCGGCGCCAGAGCCGCCCGCTGCTGCTGGTGAGAGTCAAACTGGGAGCACTGGGATGGACTGGGAGCAGTGGGAGTGGGGCTGGGCCGGCGCCAGAGCCGCCCGCTGCTGCTGGTGAGGGTCAAACTGGGAGCACTGGGATGGACTGGGAGCGCTGGGAGTGGGGCTGGGCCGGCGCCAGAGCCGCCCGCTGCTGCTGGTGAGGGTTAAACTGGGAGCACTGGGATGGACTGGGAGCGCTGGGAGTGGGGCTGGGCCGGTGCCAGAGCCGCCCGCTGCTGCTGGTGAGGGTCAAACTGGGAGCACTGGGATGGACTGGGAGCAGTGGGAGTGGGGCTGGGCCGGCGCCAGAGCCGCCCGCTGCTGCTGGTGAGAGTTAAACTGGGAGCACTGGGATGGACTGGGAGCAGTGGGAGTGGGGCTGGGCCGGCGCCAGAGCCGCCCGCTGCTGCTGGTGAGAGTTAAACTGGGAGCACTGGGATGGACTGGGAGCAGTGGGAGTGGGGCTGGGCCGGCGCCAGAGCCGCCCGCTGCTGCTGGTGAGGGTCAAACTGGGAGCACTGGGATGGACTGGGAGCAGTGGGAGTGGGGCTGGGCCGGCGCCAGAGCCGCCCGCTGCTGCTGGTGAGGGTCAAACTGGGAGCACTGGGATGGACTGGGAGCAGTGGGAGTGGGGCTGGGCCGGCGCCAGAGCCGCCCGCTGCTGCTGGTGAGAGTCAAACTGGGAGCACTGGGATGGACTGGGAGCAGTGGGAGTGGGGCTGGGCCGGCGCCAGAGCCGCCCGCTGCTGCTGGTGAGAGTTAAACTGGGAGCACTGGGATGGACTGGGAGCGCTGGGAGTGGGGCTGGGCCGGCGCCAGAGCCGCCCGCTGCTGCTGGTGAGGGTCAAACTGGGAGCACTGGGATGGACTGGGAGCAGTGGGAGTGGGGCTGGGCCGGCGCCAGAGCCGCCCGCTGCTGCTGGTGAGAGTCAAACTGGGAGCACTGGGATGGACTGGGAGCAGTGGGAGTGGGGCTGGGCCGGCGCCAGAGCCGCCCGCTGCTGCTGGTGAGAGTTAAACTGGGAGCACTGGGATGGACTGGGAGCGCTGGGAGTGGGGCTGGGCCGGCGCCAGAGCCGCCCGCTGCTGCTGGTGAGGGTCAAACTGGGAGCACTGGGATGGACTGGGAGCAGTGGGAGTGGGGCTGGGCCGGCGCCAGAGCCGCCCGCTGCTGCTGGTGAGAGTCAAACTGGGAGCACTGGGATGGACTGGGAGCGCTGGGAGTGGGGCTGGGCCGGCGCCAGAGCCGCCCGCTGCTGCTGGTGAGGGTCAAACTGGGAGCACTGGGATGGACTGGGAGCAGTGGGAGTGGGGCTGGGCCGGCGCCAGAGCCGCCCGCTGCTGCTGGTGAGGGTTAAACTGGGAGCACTGGGATGGACTGGGAGCGCTGGGAGTGGGGCTGGGCCGGCGCCAGAGCCGCCCGCTGCTGCTGGTGAGGGTCAAACTGGGAGCACTGGGATGGACTGGGAGCGCTGGGAGTGGGGCTGGGCCGGCGCCAGAGCCGCCCGCTGCTGCTGGTGAGGGTCAAACTGGGAGCACTGGGATGGACTGGGAGCAGTGGGAGTGGGGCTGGGCCGGCGCCAGAGCCGCCCGCTGCTGCTGGTGAGAGTTAAACTGGGAGCACTGGGATGGACTGGGAGCGCTGGGAGTGGGGCTGGGCCGGCGCCAGAGCCGCCCGCTGCTGCTGGTGAGGGTCAAACTGGGAGCACTGGGATGGACTGGGAGCAGTGGGAGTGGGGCTGGGCCGGCGCCAGAGCCGCCCGCTGCTGCTGGTGAGGGTTAAACTGGGAGCACTGGGATGGACTGGGAGCGCTGGGAGTGGGGCTGGGCCGGCGCCAGAGCCGCCCGCTGCTGCTGGTGAGGGTCAGACTGGGAGCACTGGGATGGACTGGGAGCGCTGGGAGTGGGGCTGGGCTGGCGCCAGAGCCGCCCGCTGCTGCTGGTGAGGGTTAAACTGGGAGCACTGGGATGGACTGGGAGCAGTGGGAGTGGGGCTGGGCCGGCGCCAGAGCCGCCCGCTGCTGCTGGTGAGAGTTAAACTGGGAGCACTGGGATGGACTGGGAGCGCTGGGAGTGGGGCTGGGCCGGCGCCAGAGCCGCCCGCTGCTGCTGGTGAGGGTCAAACTGGGAGCACTGGGATGGACTGGGAGCAGTGGGAGTGGGGCTGGGCCGGCGCCAGAGCCGCCCGCTGCTGCTGGTGAGGGTCAAACTGGGAGCACTGGGATGGACTGGGAGCTGCTGCTGGCGGGGCTGGGCCGGCGCCAGAGCCGCCCGCTGCTGCTGGTGAGGGTCAAACTGGGAGCACTGGGATGGACTGGGAGCAGTGGGAGTGGGGCTGGGCCGGCGCCAGAGCCGCCCGCTGCTGCTGGTGAGGGTTAAACTGGGAGCACTGGGATGGACTGGGAGCAGTGGGAGTGGGGCTGGGCCGGCGCCAGAGCCGCCCGCTGCTGCTGGTGAGAGTTAAACTGGGAGCACTGGGATGGACTGGGAGCGCTGGGAGTGGGGCTGGGCCGGCGCCAGAGCCGCCCGCTGCTGCTGGTGAGGGTTAAACTGGGAGCACTGGGATGGACTGGGAGCAGTGGGAGTGGGGCTGGGCCGGCGCCAGAGCCGCCCGCTGCTGCTGCTGAGAGTCAAACTGGGAGCACTGGGATGGACTGGGAGCAGTGGGAGTGGGGCTGGGCCGGCGCCAGAGCCGCCCGCTGCTGCTGGTGAGAGTCAAACTGGGAGCACTGGGATGGACTGGGAGCAGTGGGAGTGGGGCTGGGCCGGCGCCAGAGCCGCCCCCTGCTGCTGGTGAGGGTCAAACTGGGAGCACTGGGATGGACTGGGAGCAGTGGGAGTGGGGCTGGGCCGGCGCCAGAGCCGCCCGCTGCTGCTGGTGAGGGTCAAACTGGGAGCACTGGGATGGACTGGGAGCAGTGGGAGTGGGGCTGGGCCGGCGCCAGAGCCGCCCGCTGCTGCTGGTGAGAGTTAAACTGGGAGCACTGGGATGGACTGGGAGCGCTGGGAGTGGGGCTGGGCCGGCGCCAGAGCCGCCCGCTGCTGCTGGTGAGGGTTAAACTGGGAGCACTGGGATGGACTGGGAGCGATGGGAGTGGGGCTGGGCCGGCGCCAGAGCCGCCCGCTGCTGCTGGTGAGAGTCAAACTGGGAGCACTGGGATGGACTGGGAGCAGTGGGAGTGGGGCTGGGCCGGCGCCAGAGCCGCCCGCTGCTGCTGGTGAGGGTCAAACTGGGAGCACTGGGATGGACTGGAGCAGTGGGAGTGGGGCTGGGCCGGCGCCAGAGCCGCCCGCTGCTGCTGGTGAGGGTCAAACTGGGAGCACTGGGATGGACTGGGAGCGCTGGGAGTGGGGCTGGGCCGGCGCCAGAGCCGCCCGCTGCTGCTGGTGAGGGTCAAACTGGGAGCACTGGGATGGACTGGGAGCAGTGGGAGTGGGGCTGGGCCGGCGCCAGAGCCGCCCGCTGCTGCTGGTGAGGGTCAAACTGGGAGCACTGGGATGGACTGGGAGCAGTGGGAGTGGGGCTGGGCCGGCGCCAGAGCCGCCCGCTGCTGCTGGTGAGAGTTAAACTGGGAGCACTGGGATGGACTGGGAGCAGTGGGAGTGGGGCTGGGCCGGCGCCAGAGCCGCCCGCTGCTGCTGGTGAGAGTTAAACTGGGAGCACTGGGATGGACTGGGAGCAGTGGGAGTGGGGCTGGGCCGGCGCCAGAGCCGCCCGCTGCTGCTGGTGAGGGTCAAACTGGGAGCACTGGGATGGACTGGGAGCGCTGGGATGGACTGGGAGCGTACTGGTGGATTTCGGGGTGCTGGGCTGGATTTTGGGGTGCCCTGACCCATTTTCGGGGCTCCCAGGTGGATTTTGGGGGTTCCCCGGTGGATTTTGGGGGTTCCCCGGTGGATTTCGGGGTGCTGGGCTGGATTTTGGGGTGCCCTGACCCATTTTCGGGGCTCCCAGGTGCACGTGGAGCAGGAGCTGCTCCTCTACGAGGGGTTTGGGGGTTCCCAGGTGGATTTTGGGGTGCCCTGACCCCGTTTTCGGGGCTCCCAGGTGGATTTCGGGGCTCCCAGGTGGATTTTGGGGCTCCCCGGTGGATTTCGGGGTGCTGGGCTGGATTTTGGGGTGCCCTGACCCATTTTCGGGGCTCCCAGGTGCACGTGGAGCAGGAGCTGCTCCTCTACGAGGGGGTTGGGGGTTCCCAGGTGGATTTTGGGGTGCCCTGACCCTATTTTGGGGGTTCCCCGGTGGATTTTGGGGCTCCCCGGTGGATTTCGGGGTGCTGGGCTGGATTTTGGGGTGCCCTGACCCATTTTCGGGGCTCCCAGGTGGATTTTGGGCGTTTCCCCGGTGGATTTTGGGGGTTCCCCGGTGGATTTTGGGGGTTCCCCGGTGGGATTTCGGGGTGCTGGGGCTGGATTTTGGGGTGCCCTGACCCATTTTCGGGGCTCCCAGGTGCACGTGGAGCAGGAGCTGCTCCTCTACGAGGCCTTCGCCCACGACTCCCAGCTGGGCCAGAGCAACCTCAAGGTCCGGTTCCGCAAGGTGAGGAAGGCTCCGGGTGGGGGGGTCCTGGGGAGTGGGGGGGGGGGGAGGGTCCCGCACCCCCAAACCCCGTTTTTGGGGACCCCCCTGACCCCCCCAGGCCGTGGCCGTGTCCCCCCAGGTGCCCCACGGCATCAATTTCCGCGAGAAGAAGCCGAAGCCGTCGCGGAGAAGAAGCCGGAGGGGCCGGGGGGGGCAGCCCCGGGTGGGACCCCCGGGGGGGCCGCGGGTGGGACCCCCGAGGAGCCGGGGGGGGCCCCGGGGCCGCGTCGCCCGGTTCCGGCCCTTCCAGGACATCTACGGCTACTCCGGGGTGAGCCGGGACCCCGAGGCTGGGGGGAAGGGGACCCCGAATCTGGGCAGGGGGGACCCCGAATTTGTGGGGAAGGGGGGACCCCGAATCTGGGAAGGGGGACCCCGAATCTGGGGGAGGGACCCCAAATCTGGGAGGGGACCCTGAATCTGGGCAGGGGGGACCCCAAATCTGGGGGAGGGGACCCCGAATCTGGAGGGAAGGGGGACCCCAAATCTGGGCAGGGGGGACCCCAAATCTGGGGGGAGGGACCTCGAATTTGTGGGGAGGGGGGACCCCGAATCTGGGCAGGGGGGACCCCGAATTCGGGGGGGTCCAAAATCTGGGCAGGGGGGACCCCAAATCTGGGGGAGGGGACCCCGAATCTGGGGGGAAGGGGGACCCCAAATCTGGGGGAGGGGGGACCCTGAATTTGGGCAGGGGGGACCCCAAATTTGTGGGGAGGGGGGACCCCGAATCTGGGCAGGGGGGACCCCAAATCTGGGGGAGGGGACCCCGAATCTGGGGGGAAGGGGGGACCCCAAATCTGGGGGAGGGGGGACCCTGAATTTGGGGGGAGGGACCCCGAATCTGGGGGGAGGGGGACCATGAATCTGGCGGGGGACCCCGAATTTGGGCAGGGGGGACCCCGATTTGGGCAGGGGGGGACCCCGAATTTGTGGGGAGGGGGGACCCCAACTCTGGGCAGGAGGGGACCCCGAATCTGGGGGGAGGGGGACCCTAAATCTGGGGGGGACCCCGAATCTGGGCAGGGGGGGACGCAGAATCTGGGGGGGAGGGACCCCGAATCTGGGCAGGGGGGGACCCCGAGTCTGGGCAGGGGGGACCCCAAATCTGGGAAGGGGGACCCCAAATCTGGGGGAGGGACCTCGAATTTGTGGGGAGGGGGGGACCCCAAATGTGGGCAAGGGGGACCCCAAAGCTGGGGGGAGGGGGGACCCCGAATCTGGGGGGGTCTAAAATCTGGACAGGGGACCCCAAATCTGGGGGAGGGGACCCCAAATCTGGGCAGGAGGGACCCTGAATCTGGGGGGGGACCCCGAATCTAGGGGGAGGGACCCCAAATCTGGGCAGGGGGGACCCCGAATCTGGGGGGAGGAGACCACGAATCTCTTGGGAGGGGGGACCCCAAATCTCTCGAGGAACCGTAAATATGTGGGATGGTCCCTCACCTGTCCCAGGTGTTCACCTGCGGCCCCTCCCCACACTGGGTGCTGCTCACCGGCCGGGGGTCTCTGGGTGCCCCTGTCCCGGGGGTCTCTGGGTGCCCCATTCCCGGGGGTCTCTGGGTGCCCCTGTCCCGGGGGTCTCTGGGTGTCCCAGTCCCGGGGGTCTCTGGGTGCCCCTGTCCCGGGGGTCTCTGGGTGCCCCTGTCCTGGGGGTCTCTGGGTGCCCCTGTCCCGGGGGTCTCTGGGTGCCCCATTCCCAGGGGTCTCTGGATGCCCCATTCCCGGGGGTCTCTGGGTGTCCCTGTCCCGGGGGTCTCTGGGTGCCCCTGTCCCGGGGGTCTCTGGGTGCCCCATTCCCGGGGGTCTCTGGGTGCCCCATTCCCGGGGGTCTCTGGGTGCCCCTGTCCCAGGGGTCTCTGGGTGTCCCTGTCCTGGGGGTCTCTGGGTGTCCCTGTCCCGGGGGTCTCTGGGTGCCCCATTCCCGGGGGTCTCTGGGTGCCCCTGTCCCGGGGGTCTCTGGGTGCCCCATTCCCGGGGGTCTCTGGGTGCCCCTGTCCTGGGGGTCTCTGGGTGCCCCATTCCCGGGGTCTCTGGGTGCCCCATTCCCGGGGGTCTCTGGGTGTCCCCGTCCCGGGGGTCTCTGGGTGCCCCATTCCCGGGGGTCTCTGGGTGTCCCTGTCCCGGGGGTCTCTGGGTGTCCCATTCCCGGGGGTCTCTGGGTGCCCCATTCCCGGGGGTCTCTGGGGTGTCCCTGTCCTGGGGGTCTCTGGGTGCCCCATTCCTGGGGGTCTCTGGGTGCCCCATTCCCGGGGGTCTCTGGGTGCCCCATTCCCGGGGGTCTCTGGGTGCTGCTGTCCTGGGGGTCTCTGGGTGCCCCTGTCCTGGGGGTCTCTGGGTGCCCCATTCCCGGGGGTCTCTGGGTGTCCCAGTCCTGGGGGTCTCTGGGTGCCCCATTCCCGGGGGTCTCTGGGTGTCCCTGTCCCGGGGGTCTCTGGGTGCCCCATTCCCAGGGGTCTCTGGGTGCCCCTGTCCCGGGGGTCTCTGGGTGCCCCTGTCCTGGGGGTCTCTGGATGCCCCATTCCCGGGGGTCTCTGGGTGCCCCATTCCCGGGGGTCTCTGGGTGTCCCTGTCCCGGGGGTCTCTGGGTGCCCCATTCCCGGGGGTCTCTGGATGCCCCATTCCCGGGGGTCTCTGGGTGCCCCATTCCCGGGGGTCTCTGGGTGCCCCATTCCCGGGGGTCTCTGGGTGTCCCTGTCCTGGGGGTCTCTGGGTGCCCCTGTCCCGGGGGTCTCTGGGTGCCCCATTCCCGGGGGTCTCTGGGTGCCCCATTCCCGGGGGTCTCTGGGTGCCCCATTCCCGGGGGTCTCTGGGTGTCCCTGTCCTGGGGGTCTCTGGGTGTCCCTGTCCCGGGAGTCTCTGGGTGCCCCATTCCCGGGGGTCTCTGGGTGTCCCTGTCCCGGGGGTCTCTGGGTGCCCCTGTCCCGGGGGTCTCTGGGTGCCCCTGTCCCGGGGGTCTCTGGGTGTCCCTGTCCCGGGGGTCTCTGGGTGTCCCATTCCCGGGGGTCTCTGGGTGCCCCATTCCCGGGGGTCTCTGGGTGCCCGATTCCTGGGGGTCTCTGGGTGCCCCATTCCCGGGGGTCTCTGGGTGCCCCTGTCCCGGGGGTCTCTGGGTGCCCGATTCCTGGGGGTCTCTGGGTGCCCCTGTCCCGGGGGTCTCTGGGTGCCCCTGTCCTGGGGGTCTCTGGGTGCCCCATTCCCGGGGGTCTCTGGGTGCCCCTGTCCCGGGGGTCTCTGGGTGTCCCTGTCCCGGGGGTCTCTGGGTGCCCCATTCCCGGGGGTCTCTGGGTGTCCCTGTCCTGGGGGTCTCTGGGTGCCCCATTCCCGGGGGTCTCTGGGTGCCCCATTCCCGGGGGTCTCTGGGTGCCCCTGTCCCGGGGGTCTCTGGGTGCCCCATTCCCGGGGGTCTCTGGGTGCCCCTGTCCCGGGGGTCTCTGGGTGCTGCTGTCCTGGGGGTCTCTGGGTGCCCCATTCCCGGGGGTCTCTGGGTGCCCCATTCCCGGGGGTCTCTGGGTGTCCCATTCCCGGGGGTCTCTGGGTGTCCCTGTCCTGGGGGTCTCTGGGTGCTGCTGTCCCGGGGGTCTCTGGGTGTCCCTGGGTGCTCCCAGGTGTGACCAGGTGTCCCTCACCTGTGCCAGGTGTTCATCTGCGGCCCCTCCCCGCACTGGGTGCTGCTGACGGGCCGGGGGGCGCTGCGGCTGCACCCGATGGGCATCGACGGCCCCGTGGAGTCCTTCGCGCCCTTCCACAACGTCAACTGCCCCAAGGGCTTCCTGTACTTCAACCGCCAGGTGAGCGCACCTGGGCACACCTGGGCACACCTGGGTGGGCACCTGGGCACACCTGGGTGGGCACCTGGGGGCACCTGGGCACACCTGGGGGGCACCTGAACTGCCCCAAGGGCTTCCTGTACTTCAACCGCCAGGTGAGCGCACCTGGGCACTCCTGGGCACACCTGGGTGGGCACCTGGGCACACCTGGGTGGGCACCTGGGGGCACCTGGGCACAGCTGGGGGGCACCTGAACTGCCCCAAGGGCTTCCTGTACTTCAACTGCCAGGTGAGCGCACCTGGGCACACCTGGGGGGCACCTGGGCACAGCTGGGGGGGCACCTGAACTGCCCCAAGGGCTTCCTGTACTTCAACTGCCAGGTGAGCGCACCTGGGCACTCCTGGGCACACCTGGGGGCACCTGGGCACACCTGGGCACACCTGGGCACACCTGGGGGGCACCTGGGCACAGCTGGGGGGGCACCTGAACTGCCCCAAGGGCTTCCTGTACTTCAACCGCCAGGTGAGCGCACCTGGGCACTCCTGGGCACACCTGGGCACACCTGGGCACACCTGGGTGGGCACCTGGGGGCACCTGGGCACACCTGGGGGCACCTGGGCACACCTGGGGGGCACCTGAACTGCCCCAAGGGCTTGCTGTACTTCAACCGCCAGGTGAGCGCACCTGGGCACTCCTGGGCACACCTGGGTGGGCACCTGGGCACACCTGGGGGCACCTGGGCACACCTGGGCACCGCTGGGGGGGCACCTGAACTGCCCCAAGGGCTTCCTGTACTTCAACCGCCAGGTGAGCGCACCTGGGCACACCTGGGTGGGCACCTGGGCACACCTGGGCACACCTGGGCACACCTGGGCACCGCTGGGGGGGCACCTGAACTGCCCCAAGGGCTTCTTGTACTTCAACCGCCAGGTGAGCACACCTGGGCACACCTGGGCACACCTGGGGGGCACCTGGGCACACCTGGGCACACCTGGGCACACCTGGGTGGGCACCTGGGGGCACCTGGGCACACCTGGGGGGCACCTGAACTGCCCCAAGGGCTTCCTGTACTTCAACCGCCAGGTGAGCGCACCTGGGCACTCCTGGGCACACCTGGGGGCACCTGGGCACACCTGAGCACACCTGGGCACACCTGGGCACTCCTGGGCACACCTGGGGGCACCTGGGCACACCTGGGGGGTCCCTGACCCATTTTTAGGGTCCTTGACCCATTTTTGGGGTATTTTGGGGGTCCCCGAAGCGTTTTTGGAGTCCCTGACCCATTTTTGGGGTCCTTGACCCATTTTGGGGGCATTTTTGGGTCCTTGACCCGTTTTTGGGGTATTTCAGGGTAATTTGACGGAGTTTCAGGTGATGCTGAGCATCGTGAGGGGGTCAGAGGTTTTTGGGGGTCCCTGACCCAGTTTTGGGACATTTTGGGACATTTTGGGGTGTTTCAGAGTGAGCTGAGGCTCAGGGAGTTTTTGGGGGTCCCGGACTCATTTTTGGGGTCATTTTGGGCTGTTTTGGGGTCAGGGCGAGCTCAGGATCAGCGTGCTGCCCGCGTACCTGTCCTACAACGATCCTGCCCCATTTTGGGGGGTTTTGGGGTCATTTTGGGACTTTTTGGGGTGTTTCATGGAGAGCTGAGGCTCAGGGGATTTTTGGGGGTCCCTGCCCCATTTTGGGATAATTTTGGGACATTTTGGGGCTTTTTGGGGTGTCTCAGAGTGAGCCGAGTTTCAGGGGGTTTTTGGGGGGACCCGGACTCATTTTTGGGGTCATTTTGGGCTGTTTTGGGGTCAGGGCGAGCTCAGGATCAGCGTGCTGCCCCCATACCTGTCCTACAACGATCCTGACTCATTTTTGGGGTAATTTCGGGGTGTTTTGGGGTCAGGGCGAGCTCAGGATCAGCGTGCTGCCCGCGTACCTGTCCTACAACGATCCTGACTCATTTCTGGGGTAATTTCGGGCTGTTTTGGGGTCAGGGCGAGCTCAGGATCAGCGTGCTGCCCGCGTACCTGTCCTACAACGATCCTGACTCATTTTTGGGGTAATTTCGGGCTGTTTTGGGGTCAGGGCGAGCTCAGGATCAGCGTGCTGCCCGCGTACCTGTCCTACAACCATCCTGCCCCATTTTGGGGTAATTTCGGGCTGTTTTGGGGTCAGGGCGAGCTCAGGATCAGCGTGCTGCCCCCATACCTGTCCTACAACCATCCTGACTCATTTTTGGGGTAATTTCGGGCTGTTTTGGGGTCAGGGCGAGCTCAGGATCAGCGTGCTGCCCGCGTACCTGTCCTACAATGATCCTGACTCATTTTTGGGGTAATTTCGGGCTGTTTTGGGGTCAGGGCGAGCTCAGGATCAGCGTGCTGCCCGCATACCTGTCCTACAACGATCCTGACTCATTTTTGGGGTAATTTCGGGCTGTTTTGGGGTCAGGGCGAGCTCAGGATCAGCGTGCTGCCCGCGTACCTGTCCTACAACGACCCTGCCCCATTTTGGGGGATTTTGGGGTCATTTTGGGACTTTTTGGGGTGTTTCATGGAGAGCTGAGGCTCAGGGGATTTTTGGGGGTCCCTGCCCCATTTTGGGATAATTTTGGGACATTTTGGGGCTTTTTGGGGTGTCTCAGAGTGAGCCGAGTTTCAGGGGGTTTTTGGGGGGACCCGGACTCATTTTTGGGGTAATTTCGGGCTGTTTTGGGGTCAGGGCGAGCTCAGGATCAGCGTGCTGCCCGCGTACCTGTCCTACAACAATCCTGCCCCATTTTGGGGGATTTTGGGGTCATTTTGGGACTTTTTGGGGTGTTTCATGGAGAGCTGAGGCTCAGGGGATTTTTGGGGGTCCCTGCCCCATTTTGGGATAATTTTGGGACATTTTGGGGCTTTTTGGGGTGTCTCAGAGTGAGCTGAGGCTCAGGGAGTTTTTGGGGGTCCCGGACTCATTTTTGGGGTAATTTCGGGCTGTTTTGGGGTCAGGGCGAGCTCAGGATCAGCGTGCTGCCTGCGTACCTGTCCTACAACGATCCTGCCCCATTTTGGGGGGTTTTGGGGTTATTTTGGGACTTTTTGGGGTGTTTCATGGAGAGCTGAGGCTCAGGGGATTTTTGGGGGTCCCTGCCCCATTTTGGGATAATTTTGGGACATTTTGGGGCTTTTTGGGGTGTCTCAGAGTGAGCCGAGTTTCAGGGGGTTTTTGGGGGGACCCGGACTCATTTTTGGGGTCATTTTGGGCTGTTTTGGGGTCAGGGCGAGCTCAGGATCAGCGTGCTGCCCCCATACCTGTCCTACAACGATCCTGACTCATTTTTGGGGTAATTTCGGGCTGTTTTGGGGTCAGGGCGAGCTCAGGATCAGCGTGCTGCCCGCGTACCTGTCCTACAACGATCCTGACTCATTTCTGGGGTAATTTCGGGCTGTTTTGGGGTCAGGGCGAGCTCAGGATCAGCGTGCTGCCCGCGTACCTGTCCTACAACGATCCTGACTCATTTTTGGGGTCATTTTGGGCTGTTTTGGGGTCAGGGTGAGCTCAGGATCAGCGTGCTGCCCGCGTACCTGTCCTACAACGATCCTGACTCATTTTTGGGGTAATTTCGGGCTGTTTTGGGGTCAGGGCGAGCTCAGGATCAGCGTGCTGCCCGCGTACCTGTCCTACAACCATCCTGACTCATTTTTGGGGTAATTTCGGGCTGTTTTGGGGTCAGGGCGAGCTCAGGATCAGCGTGCTGCCCGCGTACCTGTCCTACAACGATCCTGACTCATTTTTGGGGTAATTTCGGGCTGTTTTGGGGTCAGGGCGAGCTCAGGATCAGCGTGCTGCCCGCGTACCTGTCCTACAACCATCCTGCCCCATTTTGGGGTAATTTCGGGCTGTTTTGGGGTCAGGGCGAGCTCAGGATCAGCGTGCTGCCCCCATACCTGTCCTACAACCATCCTGACTCATTTTTGGGGTAATTTCGGGCTGTTTTGGGGTCAGGGCGAGCTCAGGATCAGCGTGCTGCCCGCGTACCTGTCCTACAACAATCCTGACTCATTTTTGGGGTAATTTCGGGCTGTTTTGGGGTCAGGGCGAGCTCAGGATCAGCGTGCTGCCCACGTACCTGTCCTACAACGATCCTGACTCATTTTTGGGGTAATTTCGGGCTGTTTTGGGGTCAGGGCGAGCTCAGGATCAGCGTGCTGCCCGCGTACCTGTCCTACAACCATCCTGCCCCATTTTGGGGTAATTTCGGGCTGTTTTGGGGTCAGGGCGAGCTCAGGATCAGCGTGCTGCCCCCATACCTGTCCTACAACGATCCTGACTCATTTTTGGGGTCATTTTGGGCTGTTTTGGGGTCAGGGCGAGCTCAGGATCAGCGTGCTGCCCGCGTACCTGTCCTACAACGATCCTGACTCATTTTTGGGGTAATTTCGGGCTGTTTTGGGGTCAGGGCGAGCTCAGGATCAGCGTGCTGCCCGCGTACCTGTCCTACAACGATCCTGACTCATTTTTGGGGTAATTTCGGGCTGTTTTGGGGTCAGGGCGAGCTCAGGATCAGCGTGCTGCCCGCGTACCTGTCCTACAACGATCCTGACTCATTTTTGGGGTAATTTCGGGCTGTTTTGGGGTCAGGGCGAGCTCAGGATCAGCGTGCTGCCCGCGTACCTGTCCTACAACGATCCTGACTCATTTTTGGGGTAATTTCGGGCTGTTTTGGGGTCAGGGCGAGCTCAGGATCAGCGTGCTGCCCGCGTACCTGTCCTACAACGATCCTGACTCATTTTTGGGGTAATTTCGGGCTGTTTTGGGGTCAGGGCGAGCTCAGGATCAGCGTGCTGCCCGCGTACCTGTCCTACAACGATCCTGACTCATTTTTGGGGTAATTTCGGGCTGTTTTGGGGTCAGGGCGAGCTCAGGATCAGCGTGCTGCCCGCGTACCTGTCGTACGACGCGCCCTGGCCGGTGCGGAAGATCCCCCTGCGCTGCACCGCCCACTATGTGGCCTACCACGTGGAGTCCAAGGTGGGCACACCTGGGGGCACCTGGGCACACCTGGGCACACCTGGGATACACCTGGGGTACACCTGGGCACATCTGAGAGCATGTGGGCACACCTGGGCACACCCAGGACCCACCTGGGCACACCTGGGGGCACACCTGGGGATACCTGGGGCACACCTGGGATACACCTGGGCACATCTGAGAGCATGTGGGCACACCTGGGCACACCTGGGCACACCCAGGGCCCACCTGGGCACACCTGGGGGCACAGCTGGGGATACCTGGGGCACACCTGGGCACACCCAGAACACACCTGGGCACACCCAGGACACACCTGGGCACACCTGGGCACACCCAGGACCCACCTGGGCACACCCAGGACCCACCTGGGCACACCTGGGGCACACCTGGGCACACCCAGAACACACCTGGGCACACCCAGGACACACCTGGGCACACCTGGGCACACTCAGGACACACCTGGGCACACCCAGGACACACCTGGGCACACCTGGGCACACCCAGGACACACCTGGGCACACCTGGGGGCGTAGCTGGGGATACCTGGGGCACACCTGGGCACACCCAGGACACACCTGGACACACCTGGGCACACCTGGGCACACTCAGGACACACCTGGGCACACCCAGGACACACCTGGGCACACCTGGGCACACTCAGGACACACCTGGGCACACCTGGGCACACCCTGGGGCCCCTCCTGCTCTTCCTCACCTTCCTCGTTCCTTCCTCTTCCTCCTCTTCTTCCTCCTCGCTCCTCTCCTTTCCTCTTCTCCTTTCCCTCCTTCTTCTTCCTCCTCTTCCTCCCTCTCCTTCCTCCTCCTCCTCCCCCTTTCCTCCTCCCCCTCCTGTTTTTCCTCCTTTTCTCCTCATTTTCTTTTTCCTTCCTCTTCTTCCTCCTCTTCCTTTTCTCTCCTTCCTCCTCTTCTTCCTTCTCCTTTTTTCCTCCTCCTCCTCCTCCTCCTCCTCCTCTTCCTCGCTCTTCCTCTGCTCCTTTTTCTTTCTCCTTCATCGTTTTCCTTTTTCTTTGTCCTCTTCTTCTTTTTTCCTTTTTTTTTTGAGTTTTTCTTACTTTTTTCCCCTCTTTTCCCCCTCAGTTCCTGTTTCTCCTTCTTCTCCTCTTCTTCCTTTCCATTCTTCCTCTTTCTTCCTCTTCCTCCTCCTCCTCCTTCCTCTTCCTCCTCTTTCTCACCGGGGCGACCCTGGGTGGGATCTGGGGGGGGGCTCCAGGGGGGTCCCAGGGGATGTTGGGGGTCCCTGAGGGGGGTCCCAGGGGATGTTGGGGTTCCTGGGGGGGGTCCCAGGGGATGTTGGGGGTCCTGGGGGGGTCCTGGGGGGTCCCAGGGGATGTTGGGGGTTCTGGGAGGGTCCTGGGGGGTCCCAGGGGATGTTGGGGTTCTGGGGGGGTCCCAGGGGATGTTTGGGGTTCTGGGGGGTCCTGGGGGGGGGGTCCCAGGGGATGTTGGGGGTCCTGTTGGGGGTCCCTGAGGGGGGTCCCAGGGGATGTTGGGGGTTCTGAGAGGGTCCTGGGCAGGGTCCCAGGGGATGTTGGGGGTCCCTGAGGGGGTCCCAGGGGATGCTGGGGGGTCCTGGGGGGGTCCCAGGGGATGTTGGGGGTCCTGGGGGGGGTCCCAGGGGATGCTGGGGGGTCCTGGGGGGGTCCCAGGGGATGTTGGGGGTCCCTGAGGGGGTCCCAGGGGATGCTGGGGGTCCTGGGGGGGGGGTCCTGGGGGATGTTGGGGGTCCCTGAGGGGGTCCTGGGGGGTCCCAGGGGATATTAGGGGTCCTGGGGGGATCCTGAGAGGGGTCCCAGGGGATGTTGGGGTTCCTGGGGGGGGGTCCCAGGGGATGTTGGGGGTCCTGGGGGGGGGGGGGGGGGGTCTCAGGGGATGTTGGGGGGTCCTGGGGGTGGGTCTCAGGGGATGTTGGGGGGTCCTGGGGGGGTCTCTGTGGTGTCACCCCCCCCCCCAATCCCGTGTCCCCCCGCAGGTGTACGCGGTGGCCACGAGCTCCCCCCACCCCTGCACGCGCATCCCCCGCATGACGGGCGAGGAGAAGGAGTTCGAGAGCATCGAGCGCGGTGAGGGGGGGACACCCCGGGGACACCCCAGGGACACCCCAGGGACACCCCGGGGACACCCCAGGGACACCCCCAGGGGACACCCCAGGGACACCCCGGGGACACCCCAGGGACACCCAGGGACACCCAGGGACACCCCGGGGACACCCCGGGGACACCCCAGGGACACCCCGGGGACACCCCAGGGACACCCAGGGACACCTCGGGGACACCCCGGGGACACCCCAGGGACACCCCGGGGACACCCCCAGGGGACACCCAGGGACACCCAGGGACACCCCAGGGACACCCAGGGACACCCCGGGGACACCCCAGGGACAGCCAGGGACACCCCAGGGACACCCCAGGGACACCCAGGGACACCCCGGGGACACCTTGGGGACACCCAGGGACACTTCCATTCCCAGTGCCCCCTCCCAATCCCAGTGCCCCCCCCATTCCCAGTGCCCTCTCCCATTCCCAGTGCCTCCATTCCCAGTGCCTCCATTCCCAGTGGCCCCCCCCATTCCCAGTGCCCCCCCAATCCCAGTGCCCCCTCCCATTCCCAGTGCCCCCCCAATCCCAGTGCCCCCTCCCATTCCCAGTGCCTCCATTCCCAGTGCCCCCCTCCCATTCCCAGTGCCCCCCCAATCCCAGTGCCCCCTCCCATTCCCAGTGCCCCCTCCCATTCCCAGTGCCCCCCCCATTCCCAGTGCCCCCTCCCATTCCCAGTGCCTCCATTCCCAGTGCCCCCTCATTCCCAGTGCCCCCTCCCATTCCCAGTGCCCCCCCCATTCCCAGTGCCCCCTCCCATTCCCAGTGCCTCCATTCCCAGTGCCCCCTCCCATTCCCAGTGCCCCCCCATTCCCAGTGCCTCCATTCCCAGTGCCCCCCCCATTCCCAGTGCCCCCCCAATCCCAGTGCCCCCTCCCAATCCCAGTGCCTCCATTCCCAGTGCCCCCTCCCATTCCCAGTGCCCCCCCCAATCCCAGTGCCCCCCCCCATTCCCAGTGCCCCCTCCCATTCCCAGTGCCCCCTCCCATTCCCAGTGCCCCCCCCCATTCCCAGTGCCCCCTCATTCCCAGTGCCCCCTCCCATTCCCAGTGCCCCCCCCATTCCCAGTGCCCCCTCCCATTCCCAGTGCCCCCTCCCATTCCCAGTGCCTCCATTCCCAGTGCCCCCCCCCATTCCCAGTGCCCCCTCCCATTCCCAGTGCCCCCCCCATTCCCAGTGCCTCCATTCCCAGTGCCTCCATTCCCAGTGCCCCCTCCCATTCCCAGTGCCCCCCCCCATTCCCAGTGCCCCCTCATTCCCAGTGCCCCCTCCCATTCCCAGTGCCCCCCCATTCCCAGTGCCCCCTCCCATTCCCAGTGCCCCCTCCCATTCCCAGTGCCTCCATTCCCAGTGCCCCCCCCCATTCCCAGTGCCCCCTCCCATTCCCAGTGCCCCCCCCATTCCCAGTGCCCCCTCCCATTCCCAGTGCCTCCATTCCCAGTGCCCCCTCCCATTCCCAGTGCCCCCCCCAATCCCAGTGCCTCCTCCCATTCCCAGTGCCCCCCCAATCCCAGTGCCTCCATTCCCAGTGCCCCCTCCCATTCCCAGTGCCCCCCCCATTCCCAGTGCCCCCCTGACCCTGTGCCCCCCCGTGTGCCCCCCTGACCCTGTGCCCCCCGTGTGCCCCCCCAGACGAGCGCTACGTCCCCCCCCAGCAGGAGGCCTTCAGCATCCAGCTCATCTCCCCGGTCAGCTGGGAGGCCATTCCCAACACCAGGTGAGACCGACCCCAAAAACATCCCTGGGAACCCCAAAATATCCCCGGGAAACCCCAAATATCCCGGGGACCCCAAAATATCAGTGGGGACCCCAAAATATCCCCGGGAAACCCCAAATATCCCGGGGACCCCAAAATATCAGTGGGGACCCCAAAATATCTCCGGGAAACCCCAAATATCCCGGGGACCCCAAAATATCAGTGGGGACCCCAAAATATCTCCGGGAAACCCCAAATATCCCCGGGACCCCAAAATATCCCTGGGAAACCCCAAATTATCACTGGGAACCCCAAATATCCCGGGGACCCCAAAAATATCCCCGGGAACCCCAAATATCCCCAGGACTCCAAATTATCCCTGGGAAGCCCAAAATATCTCCGGGACCCGAAAATATCCCCGGGAAACCCCAAAATATCCCTGGGAACCCCAAAATATCAGTGGGGACCCCAAAATATCACTGGGAACCCTGAAATATTGCTGGGAAACCCCAAAATATCCCTGGGAACCCCAAAATATCAGTGGGGAACCCAAAATATCCCTGGGAACCCCAAATTCCCCCTGGGAAACCCCAAAATATCCCCAGGAACCCCGAAATATCCCTGGGAACCCCAAATCCCACTGGGAGCCCCAAATTCCTTCCGGGAACCCCAAATCCCGAACCCCCTGAGCTCACCTGTGCCCACCTGTGCCCCCCATGCCCACCTGTGCTCACCTGTGCTCACCTGTGCCCACCTGTGCCCCCCATGCCCACCTGTCCTCACCTGTGCTCACCTGTGCCCACCTGTGCCCCCCATGCCCTCCTGTGCCCTCCTGTCCTCACCTGTGCTCACCTGTGCCCACCTGTGCTCACCTGTGCCCCCCTGTGCCCCTCTCAGGATGGCGCTGGAGGAGCGGGCACACGTCACCTGCATGAAGGGACGTGTCCTCGGGGCATCACCTGTGCCCACCTGTGCCCCCCATGCCCACCTGTGCCCCCCATGCTCACCTGTGCCCCCCTGTGCCCCGCGCAGGATGGCGCTGGAGGAGCGGGCACACGTCACCTGCATGAAGGGGCGTGTCCTTGGGGCATTACCTGTGCCCACCTGAGCTCACCTGAGCTCACCTGTGCCCCCGTGTGCCCACCTGTGCCCACCTGTGCCCCCCTGTGCCCCGCGCAGGATGGCGCTGGAGGAGCGGGCACACGTCACCTGCATGAAGGGACGTGTCCTCGGGGCATCACCTGTGCCCACCTGTGCCCCCCATGCCCACCTGTGCCCCCCGTGCTCACCTGTGCCCCCCTGTGCCCCGCGCAGGATGGCGCTGGAGGAGCGGGCACACGTCACCTGCATGAAGGGGCGTGTCCTTGGGGCATTACCTGTGCCCACCTGTGCCCACCTGAGCTCACCTGTGCCCCCGTGTGCCCACCTGTGCTCACCTGTGCCCACCTGTGCCCCTCTCAGGATGGCGCTGGAGGAGCGGGCACACGTCACCTGCATGAAGGGACGTGTCCTCGGGGCATCACCTGTGCCCACCTGTGCCCCCCATGCCCACCTGTGCCCCCCGTGCCCACCTGTGCCCCCCTGTGCCCCGCGCAGGATGGCGCTGGAGGAGCGGGCACACGTCACCTGCATGAAGGGACGTGTCCTTGGGGCATCGCCTGTGCCCACCTGTGCTCACCTGAGCTCACCTGTGCCCCCGTGTGCCCACCTGTGCTCACCTGTGCCCACCTGTGCCCCTCTCAGGATGGCGCTGGAGGAGCGGGCACACGTCACCTGCATGAAGGGACGTGTCCTCGGGGCATCACCTGTGCCCACCTGTGCCCCCCCATGCCCACCTGTGCCCCCCGTGCCCACCTGTGCCCCCCTGTGCCCCGCAGGATCGCGCTGGAGGAGTGGGAGCACGTCACCTGCATGAAGGGACGTGTCCTTGGGGCATCGCCTGTGCCCACCTGTGCTCACCTGAGCTCACCTGTGCCCACCTGAGCTCACCTGTGCTCACCTGAGCTCACCTGTGCCCCCGTGTGCCCACCTGTGCCCCCCTGTGCCCCGCAGGATCGCGCTGGAGGAGTGGGAGCACGTCACCTGCATGAAGACGGTGTCGCTGCGCTCCGAGGAGACGGTGTCGGGCCTCAAGGGCTACGTGGCCGTGGGCACCTGCCTGATGCAGGGCGAGGAGGTCACCTGCCGGGGCCGGGTATGGCACACCTGGGCACACCTGGGGGCACCTGGGCACACCTGGGGGTTCCTGGGAACACTTGGGGGTACCTGGGAACAGCTCGGGGGGCACCTGGGGGTACCTGGGGGCAGCTGGGGGTACCTGGGAACACCTGGGGGCATCCGGGCACAGCTGGGGTTACCCGGAGGGTACCTGAGCACACCTGGGGGTACCTGGGGGCACCTGGGGATACCTGGGGGGGGACCTGGGCACACCTGGGGGCACCTGGGGGATACCTGGGCACACCTGGGCACACCTGGGGGCACCTGGGGATACCTGGGCACACCTGGGGATACCTGGGGGACACCTGGGCACAGCTGGGGGTACCTGGGAGGCACCTGGGGGTACCTGGGGGTTCTGAAGGTGCTCAGGGGATGCTGGAGACAGCATGGGGGGGTCTGGGGTGACACCTGGGGGGTGCCAGGGCACACCTGGGGGGTGCCAGGGCACACCTGGGCCGTGGCAGGACTCACCTGGAGGGTACCAGGGCACACCTGGGCTCTCTCAGTACACACCTGGAGGGTGCCAGAACTCACGGGGGGGTGCCAGGACTCACCTGGGGGATGCCAGGACTCACCTGGGGGGGGCCAGGGCTCACCTGGGGGATGCCAGGACCCACCTGGGGGTTGCCAGGACACACCTGGGGGGTGCCAGGACTCACCTGGGGGTTGCCAGGACTCATCTGGGCTCTCTCAGGACTCACCTGGGCAGTGCCAGGACTCACCTGGGGGCTGCCAGGATACACCTGGGGGATGCCAGGACCCACCTGGGGGATGCCAGGACTCACCTGGGGGATGCCAGGACCCACCTGGGGGGGGCCAGGGCTCACCTGGGGGATGCCAGGACCCACCTGGGGGTTGCCAGGACACACCTGGGGGGTGCCAGGAGTCACCTGGGGGTTGCCAGGACTCATCTGGGCTCTCTCAGGACTCACCTGGGCAGTGCCAGGACTCACCTGGGGGCTGCCAGGATACACCTGGGGGGTGCCTGGGCACACCTGGGGGTTGCCAGGACACACCTGGGGGGTGCCAGGACTCACCTGGGCTCTCTGAGGACTCACCTGGGGGTTGCCAGGACTCACCTGGGGGGTGCCAGGACTCACCTGGGGGCTGCCAGGATACACCTGGGGGGTGCCTGGGCACACCTGGAAGGTGCCAGGACACACCTGGGGGGTGCCAGGACTCACCTGGGCTCTCTGAGGACTCACCTGGGGGTTGCCAGGACCCACTTGGGGGCTGCCAGGCCACACCTGGGGGGTGCCAGGACCCACCTGGAGGGTGCCAGGACACACCTGGGGGTTGCCAGGACACACCTGGGGGGTACCAGGGCTCACCTGGGCTCTCTCAGGGCACACCTGGGGGGTGCCTGGGCACACCTGTGGGCATGACCCCCTGACCCCCGCCCCCCGTGCCCAGATCCTGATCCTGGACGTGATCGAGGTGGTGCCCGAGCCGGGGCAGCCCCTGACCAAGAACAAGTTCAAGGTGCTCTACGAGAAGGAGCAGAAGGGACCCGTGACCGCCCTGTGCCACTGCCACGGCTACCTGGTGTCTGCCATCGGCCAGAAGGTACTGCGGGCACCTGGGGGGCACCTGGGCACACCTTGGCACACCTGAGTACACCTGAGTACATCTGAGGCACACCTGGGTACACCTGGGTACACCTGGGCACACACCTGAGTACACCTGGGCACACCTGAGTACATCTGGGGCACACCTGGGCACACCTGGGCACACCTGGGCACACACCTGAGTACACCTGGGCACACCTGGGCACACCTGGGCACACACCAGTGACCGCCCCGTGCCACTGCCACGGCTACCTGGTGTCTGCCATCGGCCAGAAGGTACTGCGGGCACCTGGGGGGCACCTGGGCACACCTTGGCACACCTGAGTACACCTGAGTACATCTGGGGCACACCTGGGTACACCTGGGTACACCTGGGCACACACCTGAGTACACCTGGGCACACCTGAGTACATCTGGGGCACACCTGGGCACACCTGGGCACACCTGGGCACACACCTGAGTACACCTGGGCACACCTGGGCACACCTGGGCACACACCAGTGACCGCCCCGTGCCACTGCCACGGCTACCTGGTGTCTGCCATCGGCCAGAAGGTACTGCGGGCACCTGGGGGGCACCTGGGGGCACCTCCACGGTGACCTCGAGGTGTCCCTGTCCCCACTCAGATCTTCTTGTGGAGCCTGAAGGCCGAGGAATTGATGTTGGTGGCCACTCAACGTTGGTTGAGTTCGGTTCTGTGACCCAAGGGGCCACCAAAGGGGTGTCAAGGGCCACCACGGTGACCTCGAGGTGTCCCTGTCCCCACTCAGATCTTCTTGTGGAGCCTGAAGGCCGAGGAACTGATGGTGGTGGCCACTCAACATTGGTTGGGTTCGGTGACCCAAGGGGCCACCAAGGGGGTGTCAAGGGCCACCACGGTGACCTCGAGGTGTCCCTGTCCCCACTCAGATCTTCTTGTGGAGCCTGATGGTCAATGAGTCAATGTTGGTGGCCACTCACTGTTGGTTGGGTTCGGTTCTATGACCCAAGGGGCCACCAAAGGGGTGTCAAGGGCCACCACGGTGACCTCGAGGTGTCCCTGTCCCCACTCAGATCTTCTTGTGGAGCCTGATGGTCAATGAGTCAACGTTGGTGGCCACTCAACATTGGTTGGGTTCGGTGACCCAAGGGGCCACCAAGGGGGTGTCAAGGGCCACCACGGTGACCTCAAGGTGTCCCTGTCCCCGCTCAGATCTTCTTGTGGAGCCTGATGGTCAATGAGTCAATGTTGGTGGCCACTCACTGTTGGTTGGGTTCGGTTCTATGACCCAAGGGGCCACCAAAGGGGTGTCAAGGGCCACCACGGTGACCTCGAGGTGTCCCTGTCCCCCCTCGATCTTCCTGTGGAGCCTGAAGGCCGAGGAACTGATGTTGGTGGCCACTCAACATTGGTTGGGTTCGGTGACCCAAGGGGCCACCAAGGGGGTGTCAAGGGCCACCACGGTGACCTCGAGGTGTCCCTGTCCCCGCTCAGATCTTCTTGTGGAGCCTGATGGTCAATGAGTCAACGTTGGTGGCCACTCACTGTTGGTTGGGTTCGGTTCCATGACCCAAGGGGCCACCAAAGGGGTGTCAAGGGCCACCACGGTGACCTCGGGGTGTCCCTGTCCCCACTCAGATCTTCCTGTGGAGCCTGAAGGACAACGAGCTGACGGGCATGGCCTTCATCGACACGCAGCTCTACATCCACCAGATGATCAGCGTCAAGAGCTTCATCCTGGCCGCCGACCTCATGAAGAGCATCTCGCTGCTGCGCTACCAGGAGGAGAGCAAGACCCTGTCCCTCGTCAGCCGGGTGAGCCGCCGGGCCACCCAACCGGCCACTGGGCCACCAAACCTCTCCTATGGGGTTACTGGGCCACCAAAGCGCCCACGGGGCCACCAAACCTCTCCTATGGGGTTACTGGGCCACCAAAGCGCCCACGGGGCCACCAAACCTCTCCTATGGGGTTACTGGGCCACCAAAGCGCCCACGGGGCCACCAAACCTCTCCTGTGGGATTACTGGGCCACCAAAGTGCCCATGGGGCCACCAAACCTCTCCTATGGGGTTACTGGGCCACCAAAGCGCCCACGGGGCCACCAAACCCCTCCCATGGGGCCACTGGGCCACTGAACTGCCCACAGGGCCATCAAACCTCTCCTGTGGGGTTACTGGGCCACCAAACCTCTCCTATGAGGTTACCAGGCCACCGAACCGCCCACAGGGCCACCAAACCCCTCCCACGGGGTTACCAGGCCACCAAACTGCCCACAGGGCCACCAAACCTCTCCTATGGGGTTACTGGGACACTGAACCCCCCATGGGGCCACCAAACCTCTCCTATGGGGTTACTGGGCCACCAAACCGGCCACTGGGGCCATCAAACTCCTCCTACGGGGTTACCAGGGCCACTGAACCGCCCATGGGGCCACCAAACTCCTCCCATGGGGCTACCAGGCCACCAAACCACCCATGGGACCATTGGGCCACAAGACCCCTCCCATGGGGCCACCAGGCCACTAAACCCCCCCCCCCCCAGGGCCACCAAACCCCTCCCATGGGGCCACCTGGGGTTCACAGGGGACACCCAGGGGTCCTGGGGGACTCGCAGGTGACACCTGAGGGTCCTGGAGGACACCCAAGGGTCACAGGGGACACCTGAGGGTCTTGGGGACACCCAGGGCTCACAGGAGACACCTGAGGGACACCTGAAGGTCCTGGAGAACACCCAGGGGTCACAGGAGACCCCTGAGGGTCTTGGGGACACCCAGGAGTGTTTGGGGACACTGGGGGGTCTTTGAGGGACACCTGAGGGTCCTGGAGGACACCTGAAGGTCTTGGGGGACACCCAGGGGTCTTCAGGGACATTTGGGGGTCTTCAGGGAACACCTGAGGGTCCTGAGAGATACCTGAAGGTCCTGGAGAACACCCGAGGGTCACAGGAGACACCTGAGGGTCACAGGAGACACCTGAGGGTCTTGGGGGCACCCAGGGATCTTTGGGAACATTTGGAGGGTCTTTGAGGGACACCTGAGGGTCCTGGAGGACACCTGAGAATCTTGGGGACACCCAGGAGTGTTTGGGGACACTGGGGGGTCTTTGAGGGACACCTGAGGGTCCTGGAGGACACCTGAAGGTCTTGGGGACACCCAGGGGTCTTCAGGGACATTTGGGGGTCTTCAGGGAACACCTGAGGGTCCTGAGAGATACCTGAAGGTCCTGGAGAACACCCGAGGGTCACAGGAGACACCTGAGGGTCACAGGAGACACCTGAGGGTCTTGGGGGCACCCAGGGATCTTTGGGAACATTTGGAGGGTCTTTGAGGGACACCTGAGGGTCCTGGAGGACACCTGAGAATCTTGGGGACACCCAGGAGTGTTTGGGGACACTGGGGGGTCTTTGAGGGACACCTGAGGGTCCTGGAGGACACCTGAAGGTCTTGGGGACACCCAGGGGTCTTCAGGGACATTTGGGGGTCTTCAGGGAACACCTGAGGGTCCTGAGAGATACCTGAAGGTCCTGGAGAACACCCGAGGGTCACAGGAGACACCTGAGGGTCTTGGGGGCACCCAGGGATCTTTGGGAACATTTGGAGGGTCTTTGAGGGACACCTGAGGGTCCTGGAGGACACCTGAGAGTCTTGGGGACACCCAGGAGTGTTTGGGGACACTGGGGGGTCTTTGAGGGACACCTGAGGGTCCTGGAGGACACCTGAAGGTCTTGGGGACACCCAGGGGTCTTCAGGGACATTTGGGGGTCTTCAGGGAACACCTGAGGGTCCTGAGAGATACCTGAAGGTCCTGGAGAACACCCGAGGGTCACAGGAGACACCTGAGGGTCTTGGGGGCACCCAGGGATCTTTGGGAACATTTGGAGGGTCTTTGAGGGACACCTGAGGGTCCTGGAGGACACCTGAGAGTCTTGGGGACACCCAGGAGTGTTTGGGGACACTGGGGGGTCTTTGAGGGACACCTGAGGGTCCTGGAGGACACCTGAAGGTCTTGGGGGCACCCAGGGGTCTTCAGGGACATTTGGGGGTCTTCAGGGAACACCTGAGGGTCCTGAGAGACACCTGAAGGTCCTGGAGAACACCCGAGGGTCACAGGAGACACCTGAGGGTCACAGGAGACACCTGAGGGTCTTGGGGGCACCCAGGGATCTTTGGGAACATTTGGAGGGTCTTTGAGGGACACCTGAGGGTCCTGGAGGACACCTGAGAGTCTTGGGGACACCCAGGAGTGTTTGGGGACACTGGGGGGTCTTTGAGGGACACCTGAGGGTCCTGGAGGACACCTGAAGGTCTTGGGGGCACCCAGGGGTCTTCAGGGACATTTGGGGGTCTTCAGGGAACACCTGAGGGTCCTGAGAGACACCTGAAGGTCCTGGAGAACACCCGAGGGTCACAGGAGACACCTGAGGGTCACAGGAGACACCTGAGGGTCTTGGGGGCACCCAGGGATCTTTGGGAACATTTGGAGGGTCTTTGAGGGACACCTGAGGGTCCTGGAGGACACCTGAGAATCTTGGGGACACCCAGGAGTGTTTGGGGACACTGGGGGGTCTTTGAGGGACACCTGAGGGTCCTGGAGGACACCTGAAGGTCTTGGGGACACCCAGGGGTCTTTGGGGACATTTGGGGAGGTCTTCGAGGGACACCTGAGGGACACTCCGAGGGTTTTGGGGGGCACTCAGGGCTCACTTGGGGGGGGTGTCGGGGCACGGCCGGGCGCCACCCGCGGCACTGGGACGGTGCCGGTGACAGGAGTGTCCCCGGCAGGACGCGAAGCCGCTGGAGGTTTACAGCGTGGACTTCATGGTGGACGGCACCCAGCTCGGCTTCCTGGGTACGGACGGGGCCCGCGGCGGCGCGGGACGGGGGGCGGGAACGTTTGGGTTGGGTTGGGTCGAAATTTGGGGAGTTTGGGTTGAGTTCAGGTGAGTTTTGGGTGGGTTTGGGTTGGATTTGGGTGGCTTTGGTAGAGTTTGGATGAATCAGTTGGGTTTGGGTTGAGTTCAGTTGTGTCCGGTTGAAATTCCTTGACTTCGGGTTGAGTTCAGGTGAGTTTTGGGTGGCTTTGGTTGAGTTTGGTTGAGTCAGTTGGGTTTGGGTTGAGTTCAGCTGAATTTTGGGTGGGTTTGGGTTGGATTTGGGTGGCTTTGGTTGAGTTTGGTTGAGTCAGTTGGGTTTGGGTTGAGTTCAGGTGAGTTTTGGGTGGGTTTGGGTTGGATTTGGGATGAGTTTGGTTGAATCAGTTGGCTTTGGGTTGAGTTCAGTTGGGTTTGGATGAAATTCCTTGACTTTGGGTTGGTTTGGGTTGAGTTCAGGTGAGTTTTGGGTGGATTTGGGATGAGTTTGGGTTGAGTTTAGATGGGTTTGGGTTGAGTTTGGTTGAGTCCGTTGGGTTTGGGTTGAGTTCAGCTGAATTTTGGGTGGGTTTGGGTTGGATTTGGCTGGGTTTGGGATGAGTTTGGTTGGAATAGTTGGGTTTGGGTTGAGTTCAGGTGAGTTTTGGGTGGCTTTGGTTGAGTTTGGATGGATCAGTTGGGTTTGGGTTGAGTTCAGGTGACTTTGGCTGAATTTCGGTTGAGTTTAGGCGGAGCTTTGGGTGAATTTGGGTGGATTTGGGATGAGTTTGGTTGAATCACTTGGGTTTGGGTTGAGTTCAGGTGAGTTTTGGGTGGGTTTGGGTTGGATTTGGGTGGCTTTGGTTGAGTTTGGATGAATCAGTTGGGTTTGAGTTCCACTGAGTTTGGCTGAGTTTTGGGTGGATTTGGATGAGTTGGGATGAGTTCAGTTGAGTTTGGGTGAATTTGGGCTGGGTTTGGGTTGAGTTCAGATGAATTTTGGGTGGATTTGGGTGGATTTTGGATGAATCAGTTGGGTTTGGGTTGAGTTCAGTTGGGTCTGGTTGAAATCCGTTGAGTTCAGTTGGGTTTGGGTTGAGTTCAGGTGACTTTGGCTGAATTTCGGTTGAGTTTAGGCAGAGCTTTGGGTGAATTTGGGTGGATTTGGGTTGAGTTTGGTTGAATCAGTTGGGTTTGGGTTGAGTTCAGGTGAGTTTTGGGTGGATTTGGGTGGCTTTGGGATGAATCACTTGGGTTTGGGTTGAGTTCAGTTGGGTTTGGGTTGAGTCCAGGTGACTTTGGCTGAGTTGGGGTTGAGTTTGGATGAGCTCAGTTGAGTTTGGGTGAATTTGGCGTGGGTTGGGTTGAGTTTGGGTTGGATGTGGATGGGTTTGGGTTGGATTTGGGATGAATCAGTTGGCTTTGGGTTGAGTTCAGTTGGGTTTGGGTTGAGTTCAGGTGAGTTTTGGGTGGCTTTGGTTGAGTTTGGATGGATCAGTTGGGTTTGGGTTGAGTTCAGGTGACTTTGGCTGAATTTCGGTTGAGTTTAGGCAGAGCTTTGGGTGAATTTGGGTGGATTTGGGATGAGTTTGGTTGAATCACTTGGGTTTGGGTTGAGTTCAGGTGAGTTTTGGGTGGGTTTGGGTTGGATTTGGGTGGCTTTGGGATGAATCACTTGGGTTTGGGTTGAGTTCAGTTGGGTTTGGGTTGAGTTCAGGTGACTTTGGCTGAATTTCGGTTGAGTTCAGGTGACTTTGGCTGAATTTCGGTTGAGTTCAGGCTGAGCTTTGGGTGGATTTGGGTTGATTTTGGTGCCTCCCAATGATTTCCCTGCCATCCCCGCAGTGTCTGACCGTGACCGGAACCTGCTGGTGTACATGTACCTGCCGGAAGGTGAGCGGGGCGGGGCCAGGTGACCCCTGGTTACCCCAGGTGACCCCTGGTGACCCCGTGGTGACCCCGTGGTGACCCCGTGGTGACCCCGTGGTGAACCCGTGGTGTCCCTCCAGCCAAGGAGTCGTTTGGGGGGCTGCGGCTGCTGCGCCGCGCCGACTTCCACGTGGGCGCCCACGTCAACACCTTCTGGCGCACGCCGTGCCGGGGGCACCCCGAGGGGCCCAACCGCCGCTCCAGCACCTGGGAGAACAAGCACATCACCTGGTTCGGTGAGGAGGGGACACACCTGGGGACACACCTGGGGACACACCTGGGGCTGGGCGGGGCCTGGGCGGGGCTCACCTGGTTGAACGAGCACTCACCTGGTTCGGTGAGGGGCGGGGCCCATCCGGCACCTCCGACCACCAGTCAGGGTTGTGGGTGGGGTGTGGGGATGGGGGTTGCCGGGATTTGGGGTGCTGGGATTGGGGGGTGCCAGGAGTTGGGGTGCTGGGATTTGGGGTGCTGGGATTGGGGGGTGCCGGGATTGGGGGGTGCCGGGATTGGGAGGTGCCGGGAGTTGGGGTGCCGGGATTTGGGGTGCTGGGATTGGGGGTGCTGGGATTTGGGGGTGCCAGGAGTTGGGGTGCCGGGATTTGGGGTGCTGGGATTGGGGGTGCTGGGATTTGGGGGTGCCGGGATTCGGGGTGCCAGGATTTGGGGTGTGGGGATGGGGGGTGCCGGGATTTGGGGGTGCCGGGATTGGGGGTGCCGGGATTCGGGGGTGCCGGGATTCGGGGTGCCGGGATTGGGGGTGCCGGGATTTGGGGTGCCGGGATTTGGGGGTGCTGGGATTGGGGGTGCCGGGATTCGGGGTGCCGGGATGGGGGTGCCGGGATTTGGGGGTGCCGGGATTGGGGGTGCCGGGATTTGGGGTGCCGGGATTTGGGGGTACCGGGATTGGGGGTGCCGGGATTCGGGGTGCCGGGATGGGGGTGCCGGGATTTGGGGGTGCCGGGATTGGGGGTGCCGGGATTCGGGGTGCCGGGATTTGGGGGTGCCGGGATTCGGGGTGCCGGGATGGGGGTGCCGGGATTGGGGGTGCCGGGATTTGGGGTGCCGGGATTTGGGGGTACCGGGATTGGGGGTGCCGGGATTCGGGGTGCCGGGATTGGGGGTGCCGGGATTTGGGGGTACCGGGATTGGGGGTGCCGGGATTCGGGGTGCCGGGATTGGGGGTGCCGGGATTGGGGGTGCCGGGATTCGGGGTGCCGGGATGGGGGTGCCGGGATTTGGGGGTGCCGGGATTGGGGGTGCCGGGATTTGGGGGTGCCGGGATAGGGGGTGCCGGGATTCGGGGGTGCCGGGATTCGGGGTGCCGGGATTGGGGGTGCCGGGATTTGGGGTGCCGGGATTTGGGGGTGCTGGGATTGGGGGTGCCGGGATTCGGGGTGCCGGGATGGGGGTGCCGGGATTTGGGGGTGCCGGGATTGGGGGTGCCGGGATTTGGGGTGCCGGGATTTGGGGGTACCGGGATTGGGGGTGCCGGGATTCGGGGTGCCGGGATGGGGGTGCCGGGATTTGGGGGTGCCGGGATTGGGGGTGCCGGGATTCGGGGTGCCGGGATTTGGGGGTGCCGGGATTCGGGGTGCCGGGATGGGGGTGCCGGGATTGGGGGTGCCGGGATTTGGGGTGCCGGGATTTGGGGGTACCGGGATTGGGGGTGCCGGGATTCGGGGTGCCGGGATTGGGGGTGCCGGGATTTGGGGGTACCGGGATTGGGGGTGCCGGGATTCGGGGTGCCGGGATTGGGGGTGCCGGGATTGGGGGGTACCGGGATTCGGGGTGCCGGGATGGGGGTGCCGGGATTTGGGGGTGCCGGGATTGGGGGTGCCGGGATGGGGGTGCCGGGATTTGGGGGTGCCGGGATTCGGGGTGCCGGGATTTGCGGGTGCCGGGATTTGGGGTGCCGGGATTTGGGGGTGCCGGGATTCGGGGTGCCGGGATTTGGGGGGTGGGGATTTGGGGTGGAATTCGGGGTGCCGGGATTGGGGGAGGGATTTGAGGTGCTGGGATGTGGGAGGCCGGGAGTCAGGGTGGAATTCGGGGTGCCGGGATTTGGGGTGCTGGGATTTGGGGTGCCGGGATCTGGGGTGGAATTCGGGGTGCCGAGATTTGGGGTGCTGGGATTTGGGGTGGAATTTGGGGTGCCGGGATTTGGGGTGAGATTTGGGGTGCTGGGATTCGGTGTGCTGGGATTGGGGGTGCCGGGATTTGGGGTGCCGGGATTGGGGGTGCTGGGATTGGGGGTGCCGGGATTCAGGGTGGAATTCGGGGTGCTGAGATTTGGGGTGGGATTCGGGGTGCTGGGATTTGGGGTGCTGGGATTTGGGGTGCCGGGATCTGGGGTGGAATTCGGGGTGCCGGGATTCGGGGTGCCGGGATTTGGGGTGGGATTTAGGGTGCCGGAAGTCAGGGTGGAATTCGGGGTGCCGGGATTTGGGGTGCTGGGATTTGGGGTGGAATTTGGGGTGCCGGGATTTGGGGTGAGATTTGGGGTGCTGGGATTCGGTGTGCTGGGATTGGGGGTGCCGGGATTTGGGGTGCCGGGATTGGGGGTGCCGGGATTCGGGGTGCCGGGATTCGGGGTGCCGGGATTCGGGGCGCCGGGATTCGGGGTGCCGGGATTTCGGGGTGCCGGGATTTGGGGTGCCGGGATTTCGGGGCGCCGGGATTTTGGGGTGCTGGGATTTGGTGTGCCGGGATTTCGGGGTGCCGGGATTTTGGGGTGCCGGGATTTGGGGTGCTGGGATTTGGTGTGCCGGGATTCGGGGTGCCGGGATTCGGGGTGCCGGGATTTTGGGGTGCTGGGATTTCGGGGCGCCGGGATTTTGGGGTGCTGGGATTTGGTGTGCCGGGATTTCGGGGTGCCGGGATTTGGGGTGCTGGGATTCGGGGTGCCGGGATTCGGGGCGCCGGGATTCGGGGTGCCGGGATTTCGGGGTGCCGGGATTCGGGGTGCCGGGATTTGGGGGCGCCCTGACCGCGCCGTCCCCGCAGCGACGCTGGACGGGGGCCTGGGGCTGCTGCTGCCGATGCAGGAGAAAACCTACAGGAGGCTGCTGATGCTGCAGAACGCGCTCAGCTCCGCCCTGCCCCACCTGGCCGGGCTCAACCCCCGGGCCTTCAGGTAATGGCACACCTGGGCACACCTGGGATACAGCTGGGTACACCTGGGTACACCTGGGGATACCTGGGATACACCTGGGCACACCTGGGCCACACCTGGGCACACCTGGGATACAGCTGGGCCACACCTGGGCACACCTGAGTACACCTGGGCCACACCTGGGCACACCTGGGATACAGCTGGGCCACACCTGGGCACACCTGGGTACACCTGGGCACACCTGGGATACAGCTGGGCCACACCTGGGCCACACCTGGGCACACCTGGGATACACCTGGGATACACCTGGGATACACCTGGGTATACCTGGGCCACACCTGGGCCACACCTGGGCACACCTGGGCACACCTGGGATACAGCTGGGTACACCTGGGATACACCTGGGCACACCTGGGACACACCTGGGATACATCTGGCCACACCTGGGCCACACCTGGGCACACCTGGGATACAGCTGGGTACACCTGGGATACACCTGGGCACACCTGGGCACACCTGGGATACAGCTGGGCACACCTGGGCACACCTGGGCACACCTGGGCACACCTGGGATACAGCTGGGCACACCTGGGTACACCTGGGCACACCTGGGCACACCTGGTGGGGCTCAACCCCCAGGTATTTAGGTACCATCACCTGTCCCTCACCTGTCCCACCCCTGTCCCACACCTGCCCCTCACCTGTCCCTCACCTGTCCCACCTGTCGCTCACCTGTCCCTCACCTGTCGCTCACCTGCCCCTCACCTGTCCCTCACCTGTCCCACCTGTCACTCACCTGTCCCACCTGTCCCACCTGTCCCTCACCTGTCGCTCACCTGCCCCTCACCTGTCGCTCACCTGCCCCTCACCTGTCCCTCACCTGTCCCACCTGTCACTCACCTGTCCCACCTGTCCCACCTGTCCCTCACCTGTCGCTCACCTGTCCCTCACCTGTCGCTCACCTGCCCCTCACCTGTCCCTCACCTGTCCCACCTGTCACTCACCTGTCCCACCTGTCCCACCTGTCCCACCTGTCGCTCACCTGCCCCTCACCTGTCGCTCACCTGCCCCTCACCTGTCCCACCTGTCGCTCACCTGTCCCTCACCTGTCCCTCACCTGTCCCACCTGTCCCTCACCTGTCCCCTGTCCCCCCTGTGCCCGCAGGCTGCTGCAGTCGGAGCGGCGGCTGCTCCAGAACGCCGTGCGGAACGTGCTGGACGGGGAACTGCTGGGCAGGTTCCTGTACCTGAGCGCCATGGAGCGCGGCGAGCTGGCCAAGAAGATCGGCACCACGCCCGACATCGTGAGTGGCACCAGCACGGGGGGGGACAGGGGTGGGACAGGGGTGGGACAGGTGAGGGACAGGGGTGGGACAGGGGAGGGACAGGGGTGGGACAGGGGAGGGACAGGTGAGGGACAGGTGAGGGACAGGGGTGGGACAGGGGTGGGACAGGTGAGGGACAGGGGTGGGACAGGTGTGGGACAGGTGAGGGACAGGGGAGGGACAGGGGTGGGACAGGTGAGGGACAGGGGTGGGACAGGAGTGGGACAGGTGTGGGACAGGTGAGGGACAGGGGTGGGACAGGGGTGGGACAGGTGAGGGACAGGTGAGGAACAGGGGTGGGACAGGTGAGGAACAGGGGTGGGACAGGTGAGGGACAGGGGTGGGACAGGGGTGGGACAGGTCAGGGACAGGTCAGGGACAGGGACAGGTGTGGGACAGGTGAGGGACAGGTGAGGGACAGGGGAGGGACAGGTGAGGGACAGGGGAGGGACAGGGGAGGGACAGGTGAGGGACAGGTGAGGGACAGGGGTGGGACAGGGGAGGGACAGGTGAGGGACAGGTGAGGGACAGGGGTGGGACAGGTGAGGGACAGGGGAGGGACAGGGGAGGGACAGGTGAGGGACAGGTGAGGGACAGGGGTGGGACAGGGGAGGGACAGGTGAGGGACAGGTGAGGGACAGGGGTGGGACAGGGGAGGGACAGGGGAGGGACAGGTGAGGGACAGGTGAGGGACAGGGGTGGGACAGGTGAGGGACAGGTGAGGGACAGGTGAGGGACAGGGGTGGGACAGGGGAGGGACAGGTGAGGGACAGGTGAGGGACAGGGGTGGGACAGGGGAGGGACAGGTGAGGGACAGGGGAGGGACAGGGGAGGGACAGGGGAGGGACAGGGGTGGGACAGGTGAGGGACAGGGGTGGGACAGGGGTGGGACAGGGGTGGGACAGGGGTGGGACAGGTGAGGGACAGGTGAGGGACAGGTGAGGGACAGGGGAGGGACAGGTGAGGGACAGGGGTGGGACAGGTGAGGGACAGGGGAGGGACAGGTGTGGGACAGGTGAGGGACAGGGGTGGGACAGGTGAGGGACAGGGGAGGGACAGGTGAGGGACAGGGGTGGGACAGGTGAGGGACAGGGGTGGGACAGGGGTGGGACAGGGGTGGGACAGGTGAGGGACAGGTGAGGGACAGGTGAGGGACAGGGGAGGGACAGGTGAGGGACAGGGGTGGGACAGGTGAGGGACAGGTGAGGGACAGGGGTGGGACAGGTGAGGGACAGGTGAGGGACAGGTGAGGGACAGGTGAGGGACAGGTGAGGGACAGGGGTGGGACAGGGGAGGGACAGGTGAGGGACAGGGGTGGGACAGGTGAGGGACAGGTGAGGGACAGGGGAGGGACAGGGGTGGGACAGGGGTGGGACAGGTGAGGGACAGGTGAGGGACAGGGGAGGGACAGGGGTGGGACAGGTGAGGGACAGGGGTGGGACAGGGGTGGGACAGGGGTGGGACAGGTGTGGGACAGGTGAGGGACAGGTGAGGGACAGGGGAGGGACAGGGGAGGGACAGGTGAGGGACAGGTGAGGGACAGGGGTGGGACAGGGGTGGGACAGGGGAGGGACAGGGGTGGGACAGGTGAGGGACAGGGGTGGGACAGGGGTGGGACAGGGGTGGGACAGGTGTGGGACAGGTGAGGGACAGGGGAGGGACAGGGGTGGGACAGGTGAGGGACAGGGGTGGACAGGTGAGGGACAGGGGAGGGACAGGTGAGGGACAGGGGAGGGACAGGGGTGGGACAGGGGTGGGACAGGTGAGGGACAGGTGTGGGACAGGTGTGGGACAGGGGAGCTGGCCAAGAAGATCGGCACCACGCCCGACATCGTGAGTGGCACCAGCACGGGGGGGGACAGGTGAGGGACAGGTGAGGGACAGGGGAGGGACAGGGGTGGGACAGGTGAGGGACAGGGGTGGGACAGGGGTGGGACAGGTGTGGGACAGGTGAGGGACAGGGGAGGGACAGGTGTGGGACAGGTGAGGGACAGGTGAGGGACAGGTGAGGGACAGGGGTGGGACAGGTGTGGGACAGGTGGAGGGACAGGTGAGGGACAGGGGTGGGACAGGTGAGGGACAGGGGTGGGACAGGTGTGGGGACAGGGGTGGGACAGGGGTGGGACAGGGGTGGGACAGGTGTGGGACAGGTGAGGGACAGGTGAGGGACAGGGGTGGGACAGGGGTGGGACAGGGGTGGGACAAGGACAGGGTGGACAGGGGTGGGACAGGTGTGGGACAGGTGAGGGACAGGGGTGGGACAGGTGAGGGACAGGTGAGGGACAGGGGTGGGACAGGGGTGGGACAGGGGTGGGACAGGTGAGGGACAGGTGAGGGACAGGTGAGGGACAGGTGTGGGACAGGTGAGGGACAGGTGAGGGACAGGTGAGGGACAGGGGTGGGACAGGTGAGGGACAGGGGTGGGACAGGTGTGGGGCTGGGACAGGTGAGGGACAGGGACAGGTGAGGGGTCGGGGACAGGTGGGACAAGAGTCAGGTGTGGGACAGGGACAGGTGAGGGACAGGGGTGGGGTTGGGGACAGGTGTGGGACAAGGGACAGGTGTGGGACAGGTGAGGGACAGGTGAGGGACAGGTGAGGGACAGGGGTGGGACAGGTGAGGGACAGGTGAGGGACAGGTGTGGGACAGGGGAGGGACAGGTGAGGGACAGGGGTGGGACAGGTGTGGGACAGGGTGAGGGACAGGGGTGGGGACAGGTGAGGGACAGGTGAGGGACAGGGGGTGGGACAGGGGTGGGACAGGGGTGGGACAGGTGAGGGACAGGTGAGGGACAGGTGAGGGGACAGGTGTGGGACAGGTGAGGGACAGGTGAGGGACAGGTGAGGGACAGGGGTGGGACAGGTGAGGGACAGGGGTGGGACAGGTGTGGGGCTGGGACAGGTGAGGGACAGGGACAGGTGAGGGGTCGGGGACAGGTGGGACAAGAGTCAGGTGTGGGACAGGGACAGGTGAGGGACAGGGGTGGGGTTGGGGACAGGTGTGGGACAAGGACAGGTGTGGGACAGGTGAGGGACAGGTGAGGGACAGGTGAGGGACAGGGGTGGGACAGGTGAGGGACAGGGGTGGGACAGGGGTGGGACAGGGGTGGGACAGGAGTGGGACAGGTGAGGAACAGGGGTGGGACAGGTGAGGGACAGGGGTGGGGTTGGGGACAGGTGTGGGACAAGGACAGGGTGGGGACAGGTGAGGGACAGGGGTGGGACAGGTGTGGGACAGGGTAGGGACAGGTGTGGTTGGGGACAGGTGAGGGACAGGGGTGGGACAGGTGAGGGACAGGGTAGGGACAGGTGTGGGACAGGTGAGGGACAGGGGTGGGACAGGTGTGGGACAGGGTAGGGACAGGTGTGGTTGGGGACAGGTGTGGGACAGGGGTGGGACAGGTGAGGGACAGGTGAGGGACAGGGGTAGGGACAGGTGTGGTTGGGGACAGGTGAGGGACAGGGGTGGGACAGGTGAGGGACAGGTGAGGGACAGGGTAGGGACAGGTGAGGACAGGGGTGGGACAGGGTGAGGGACAGGGGAGGGACAGGGGTGGGACAGGGGTGGGACAGGGGAGGGACAGGGGAGGGACAGGTGAGGGACAGGGGTGGGGTTGGGGACAGGTGTGGGACAAGGACAGGGTGGGACAGGTGAGGGACAGGTGAGGGGACAGGGGTGGGACAGGTGAGGGACAGGGGTGGGACAGGGGTGGGACAGGGGAGGGACAGGAGTGGGACAGGTGAGGGGACAGGTGTGGGACAGGGGTGGGACAGGTGAGGGACAGGTGAGGGACAGGGTAGGGACAGGTGTGGTTGGGGACAGGTGAGGGACAGGGGTGGGACAGGTGAGGGACAGGTGAGCCCCTGACCCCCCCTCCCGCCCCACAGATCCTGGACGACCTCCTGGAGATCGACCGAGTCACCGCCCACTTCTGAGAGACCCCAAACGGCCCCAAAACGCCCCAAAACGGCCCCAAAACGCCCCCGTTTGTAATAAAAAACACAACCCCCCAGCTCCGCTTTTGGGTTTATTTGGGGGTTTTTGGGGTTCACAGTGGCTTTTGGGGGCTTCACAGTGGCTTTTGGGGGCTTCACAGTGGCTTTTGGGGGGATATTGGGGCATTTTTGGTGTCTTTCGGGTGCTTTTCGGGTGCTTTTTGGTGGTTTCGGGTGTTGCCCTTTTTGGGGCGGTTTGGGGGTTTTTTGGTGCTTTTGGGGTTTGGTTTTCAGGTGGGTTCTGGGGTGGTTTCCAGCTGTTTCCAGCTGTTCCTCAGGTGGTTTTCGGGTATTTTGGGGCGCTTTCGGCTGTTTCCAGGTGTTCTTTCCGTGTTCCCATCCGCTCTGGGGTATCCTCCGAGCGTTTCCCGGGTGTTTCCAGCTGTGTTCCAGCTGTTTCTGCCTCTTTTTCGGGTGCTTCGCCGTGTTTCTGGCTGGGTTTTGGGGTGATTTTGGGCTGGTTTAGGGTTTCCAGCTGTTTCCAGCTGTTTCCCAGGTGTTTCCCACTGGTTTTCAGGTGTTTTTCAGTGTTTCCAGCTGGTTTTGGGGTATTTAGGACATTTTTGGGTGTTTCCAGCTGGTTTTCGGGGTGTTTTTCAGTGTTTCCACGTTTTTGGGGTATTTTGGGGCGGTTTTTGGCAGTTTCGGGGTTTCCAGCTGTTCTCCAGCTGTTTCCCGGGTGTTTCCAGCTGGTTTTTGGGTGGTTTTTCAGTGTTTCCGGTTGGTTTTGGGGGGTATTTTGGGGCGGTTTTGGCAAGTCTTGGGGTTTTCCAGCTGTTTTCGGGCGTTTCCGGATGCTTCCAGATGTTGTCCAGCTGGTTTTCAGGTGTTTCCAGCTGGGTTTTGGGGTAATTTTTGGACATTTTTGGGGGTTTCCAGCTGGTTTCAGGTGTTTTTCAGATGCTTTCAGGTGTTTTCGCTGTTCCCGGCTGATTTTTGGGGTGTTTTCAGGGATTTCTTGGTGTTTTCCCGCTGGTTTCCAGATGTTTCCAGGTGTTTTTTTAGTGTTTCTGGCTGGTTTCCAGGTGGTTTTTTAGTGTTTCTGGCTGGTTTGGGGGGATTTTTGGGTATTTGGGGTGTTTCCAGCTGTTTTCAAGTGCTTTTCACTGGTTTTCCGATGTTTCTTGGCTGTTTCCAGCTGGTTTTTTGGGGGTATTTTGGGGCGTTTTGGGGCAGTTTTGGGTTTCCAGCTGTTCTCCAGCTGTTTCCCGGGTGGTTTTTCAGTGTTTCCGGCTGGTTTTGGGGGGTACTTTGGGATGGTTTGGCCAGTTTTGGGTGTTTCCAGCTGGTTCCTGGGTGTTTCCCGTTGTTTTTAAGGTATTTTTTCAGTGTGTCCGGCTGGTTTTCGGGTATTTCGGGGGCGTTTTTGCAGTTTTGGGTGTTTCCAGCTGTTTCTCAGCTGTTTCCCAGGTGTTTCCCGCTGGTTTTCGGGGGTTGTTTCAGTGTTTCCGGCTGGTTTTTTGGGGTACTTTGGGATGGTTTGGCCAGTTTTGGGGTGTTTCCTGCTGGTTCCCGGGAGTTTCCCGCTGTTTCCCAGGTGGTTTTTCAGTGTTTCCAGCTGGTTTTGGGGTATTTTGGGGTGTTTTTTGCACTTTTGGGGTTCCAGCTGTTTCCTGGGTGTTTCCCGCTGTTTCCCAGGTGTTTCCAGCTGTTTTTCGGGTGTCGTTTCAGCTTGTCCGGCTGGATTTTGGGGTATTTTGAGGCGGTTTTCAGCAGTTTTGGGGTTTCCAGCTGTTCTCCAGCTGTTTCCCCGGGTGTTTCCAGCTGTTTTTCGGGTGTGGTTTCGTTTGTCCGGCTGGTTTTTGGGGTATTTTGAGGCGGTTTTCAGCAGTTTCGGGGTTTCCAGCTGTTCTCCAGCTGTTTCCCGGGTGTTTCCAGCTGTTTTTCGGGGTGTGGTTTCATGCTTGTCCGGCTGGATTTTGGGGTATTTTGAGGCGGTTTTCAGCAGTTTTGGAGTTTCCAGCTGTTCTCCAGCTGTTTCCCGGGTGTTTCCAGCTGTTTTTCGGGTGTCGTTTCAGCTTGTCCGGCTGGATTTTGGGGTATTTTGAGGCGGTTTTCAGCAGTTTTGGGGTTTCCAGCTGTTCTCCAGCTGTTTCCCGGGTGTTTCCAGCTGTTTTTCAGGTGTTGTTTCAGCTTGTCCGGCTGGATTTTGGGGGATTTTGAGGCGGTTTTCAGCAGTTTTGGGGTTTCCAGCTGTTCTCCAGCTGTTTCCCGGGTGTTTCCAGCTGTTTTTTCGGGTGTTGTTTCTGCTTATCCGGCTGGATTTTGGGGTATTTTGAGGCGGGTTTTCAGCAGTTTTGGAGTTCCAGCTGTTCTCCAGCTGTTTCCCGGGTGTTTCCAGCTGTTTTTCGGGTGTGGTTTCAGCTTGTCCGGCTGGATTTTGGGGTATTTTGAGGCGATTTTCAGCAGTTTTGGGGTTTCCAGCTGTTCTCCAGCTGTTTCCCGGGTGTTTCCAGCTGTTTTTCGGGTGTTGTTCAGCTTGTCCGGCTGGATTTTGGGGTATTTTGAGGCGGTTTTCAGCAGTTTTGGGGTTTCCAGCTGTTCTCCAGCTGTTTCCCGGGTGTTTCCAGCTGTTTTTCGGGTTGGGTTTCAGCTTGTCCGGCTGGATTTTGGGGTATTTTGAGGCGGTTTTCAGCAGTTTTGGGGTTTCCAGCTGTTCTCCAGCTGTTTCCCGGGTGTTTCCAGCTGTTTTTCAGGTGTTGTTTCAGCTTGTCCGGCCTGATTTTGGGGTATTTTGAGGCGGTTTTCAGCAGTTTTGGAGTTTCCAGCTGTTCTCCAGCTGTTTCCCGGGTGTTTCCAGCTGTTTTTCGGGTGTGGTTTCAGCTTGTCCGGCTGGATTTTGGGGTATTTTGAGGCGGTTTTCAGCAGTTTTGGAGTTTCCAGCTGTTCTCCAGCTGTTTCCCGGGTGTTTCCAGCTGTTTTTCGGGTGTGGTTTCAGCTTGTCCGGCTGGATTTTGGGGTATTTTGAGGCGGTTTTCAGCAGTTTTGGGTTTCCAGCTGTTCTCCGCTGTTTCCCGGGTGTTTCCAGCTGTTTTTCGGGTGTCGTTTCAGCTTGTCCGGCTGGATTTTGGGGTATTTTGAGGCGGTTTTCAGCAGTGTTTGGAGTTTCCAGCTGTTCTCCAGCTGTTTCCCGGGTGTTTCCAGCTGTTTTTCGGGTGTGGTTTCAGCTTGTCCGGCTGGATTTTGGGGGTATTTTTGAGGCGGTTTTCAGCAGTTTTGGGGTTTCAGCTGTTCTCCAGCTGTTTCCCGGGTGTTTCCAGCTGTTTTTCAGGTGTTGTTTCAGCTTGTCCGTTGTTTCAGCTTGTCCGGCTGGATTTTGGGGTATTTTGAGGCGGTTTTCAGCAGTTTTGGAGTTTCCAGCTGTTCTCCAGCTGTTTCCCGGGTGTTTCCAGCTGTTTTTTCGGGTGTGGTTTCAGCTTGTCCGGCTGGATTTTGGGGTATTTTGAGGCGGTTTTCAGCAGTTTTGGGGTTTCCAGCTGTTCTCCAGCTGTTTCCCGGGTGTTTCCAGCTGTTTTTCGGGTGTCGTTTCAAGCTTGTCCGGCTGGATTTTGGGGTATTTTGAGGCGGTTTTCAGCAGTTTTGGGGTTTCCAGCTGTTCTCCAGCTGTTTCCCGGGTGTTTCCAGCTGTTTTTCGGGTGTGGTTTCAGCTTGTCCGGCTGGATTTTGGGGTATTTTGAGGCGGTTTTCAGCAGTTTTGGGGTTTCCAGCTGTTCTCCAGCTGTTTCCCGGGGTGTTTCCAGCTGTTTTTCGGGGTGTGGTTTCAGCTTGTCCGGCTGGATTTTGGGGTATTTTGAGGCGGTTTTCAGCAGTTTTGGGGTTTCCAGCTGTTCTCCAGCTGTTCCCCGCTGTTTCCCGGGGGGTTTTTCAGTGTTTCCGGCTGGTTTTGGGGGGTGGTTTTGGGGCGTTTTCCGGCCGTTTCGGGGTGTCTGGCGCCCCCCTCAGGCGCGCAGCAGCTGCTGCAGGTGCTCCCCGAGCGGCAGCGCCCCCCCAGCGGCTCAGCAGCCGCAGCGCCGCCGCCGCCAAACGGAACCGGAGCCAATCGAGCCTGGGGGGGCGGGACGGGGGAGGGGTCACACCTGGGGGGAGGGGTCACACCTGGGGGGAGGGGTCACACCTGGGGGAGGGGGTCACACCTGGGGGAGGGGTCACACCTGGGGAGGGGTCACACCTGGGGGAGGGGTCACACCTGAGGAGGGGGTCACACCTGGGGAGGGGTCACAACCTGGGGGGAGGGGTCACACCTGGGGGAGGGGTCACACCTCGGGGGAGGGGGTCACACCTGGGAGGGGAGGGGTCACACCTGGGGAGGTGGTCACACCTGGGGGGAGGGGTCACACCTGGGGGGAGGGGTCACACCTGGGGGGAGGGGGGGGGTCACACCTGGGGAGGAGGGGTCACACCTGGGGGAGGGGTCACACCTGGGGGGGCGGGACGGGGGGAGGGGTCACACCTGGGGGAGGGGTCACACCTGGGGATGGGGTCACATCTGGGGGGAGGGGGTCACACCTGGGGGAGGGGTCGCACCTGGGGAGGGGTCGCACCTGGGGGGGAGGGGTCACACCTGGGGGAGGGGTCACACCTGGGGAGGGGTCACATCTGGGGGGAGGGGTCACACCTGGGGGAGGGGTCGCACCTGGGGAGGGGTCACACACTGGGGGGAGGGGTCACACCTGGGGGGAGGGGTCACACCTGGGGGGAGGGGTCACACCTGGGGGGAGGGGTCACACCTGGGGGGAGGGGTCACACCTGGGGGAGGGGGGTCGCACCTGGGGAGGGTGTCGCACCTGGGGGGGAGGGGGGGGTCACACCTGGGGAGGAGGGGTCACACCTGGGGGGAGGGGGTCACACCTGGGGGGAGGGGTCGCACCTGGGGGAGGGGTCACACCTGGGGGGGAGGGGTCACACCTGGGGGGGAGGGGTCACACCTGGGGGGAGGGGTCACACCTGGGGGGCGGGGTCACACACTGGGGGGGGGGGGTCACACACCTGGGGGGAGGGGTCACACCTGGGGGGGGAGGGGTCACACCTGGGGGGAGGGGTCAC